>NC_138370.1:8104417-8155053 GCF_054177405.1 Leptonychotes weddellii
GCTAACCCATCCTCCCACCCCCCTCCCCTCTAGAACCCTCAGTTTGTTTTTCAGAGTCCATCGTCTCTCATGGTTCGTCTACCCCTCCGATTTCCCCCGCTTCATTCTTCCCCTCCTGCTACCTTCTTCTTCTTCTTCTTTTTTTTTTCTTAACATATATTGCATTATTTGTTTCAGAGGTACAGATCTGAGATTCAACTGCAGCTTAATTTTTAATCTTAGTTTCTCAAATCTTATTTCCTAAGGTACAGTATAAGTTTACTGAAAGTGGGAATGATTTTTTTTTTTTTTTTGGCAGTGGTGCACCTCACAGACGCATTTATTTATGCCACAAGGAAACAAAACATCTGCAAGTGTACAGTGATGCTTCATGTTCCCAAATAACAGAGCTTCCTGAGAATTACAGCCAGACTGACATTCCATCTGATGTGTACTCCAAGTAAAGCTGGTTAATGATGACCATGAGCAGGTGCAGGACTCAGAGCTTTCAAAGCTTTACTTTTTATCAGCACTCCTGCTCTTATAAATGGCGAAGCCCATCAACCCCAATCCTACCCAAATCTCCTGGTAAACTTGGGTATAGTAGAGCATCAGGGGTACCCCGACCTTTATAAAAAAAGGCTTTGAAACATCTCAGAGCGGGACCCCCAGCTCAGGCCACCCCAATTCGCATGGCCAATGACTTGGAAATGTCACCAAGTGTGTGAAAGTGAGAATGCTTTTTATCTGCCTTAATAATGCAAAAATGCGTGACACACATGATGCACTCAGCCTAAAACACACATTCCATCCCTCTTTGTTTATCTGTCTAGCTCTTGCTCTTCCTTTAAATCTCAAGTTAGTTATCATTTCTTCTACAAAACTTACCAACACTCTAAATGGACTCTATATTTTCTGGATTATAATTCAATGCAATCTCAATAAAAGTCCCAGGAAGTTATTTTGTGGGTATCAACAAGCTGTTTCTAAAGTTTACATAGAGAAGCAAAAGACTTAGAATAGCCTACCCAATAATGAAGGAAAGAGCAAGCAGAAGACTGAGATACTAAACTTCATGACTTAATAAAAAGCTACAGGTATCAAGCCACTGTGGTATTGGTGAAAGAATAGACATACGTTGATCAATGGAACAGAATAGAGAGCCCAGAGATCAATCCACATAAATATAGTCGACTGATCTACTGAACTTTGACCATGGAGTGAAGGCAATAGAATGGAGAAAAGATTGTCTTTTTCACAAATGATGCTGAAACAACTGGACATCGACATGCAAAAAAAGGTCTGGATCTGGACCTTACATCCTTCACAAAAACTGACTAAAAATGGATCACAGATCTAAATGTAAAACATAAAACTATAAAATTCCTAGAAAATAACATAGGAGAAAACCTAGATGACAACTGTTATAGCGATGAGTTTTTAGATCCACCAAAGGCATGATCTATGAAAGAAATAACTGAGAAGCTGAACTTCATTAAAATGGAAAATTTTTGCTCTGCAAAAGACAATGCAAAAAAAAAAAAAATCAGAAGGCAAGCCACAGAGTAGGAGAAAATATTTTTAAAAGACGTTTGACAAAGGACTGTTATCCAAAATATACAAAGAACACTTAGAACTCAAAAATAAGAAAATGAGAAACCCAGTTTAAAATGGTCATAATCCTGATACCTCACCAAATACACACACACACACACACACACACGGCAAGTAAGTATATGAAAAGATGCTCCACATCATGTGTCATAGGGGAATTACAAATTTAAACAATGAGATAACACTGCATACCCATTAGAATGTCTAAAATACAAGAATACTGATAATGCCAAATGCTAGCAAGTATGTAGAATAATAGGAACTCTCATTCATTGCTGATTAGAATGAAAAATGATACAGCTATTTTCAAAGACAGCTTGGCAGTTTCTTATAAAACTAAACATAGTCTTGCTGTATCATCCAGCAATGTGCTTTCTGGCATTCACCCAAAAATGTTGAGAACTTATGGCCATATGAAAATTTGCACATGAATATTTACAGCAGCTTTATTTATAATTGCCAAAATTTGGAAGCAACCAAGATGTCCTTTGGTATGTGAGTAGATAAATTAGCTATGGTATATCCAGAGAAATGAATATTATTCAGCACTAAAAAGAAATATCAAGTCATGGAAAGACATGGAGGAAACTCAAATGCATATTACTAAGTGAAAAAAGCCAATCTGAAAAGGCTAGGTACTGCATGATTCCAGTTATATGAATTTTTGAAAAGGCAAACTCTAGAGACAGTAAAAAAAAAAAAATTAATGGTGGCCAAGGGTTAAAAAAGGAGGGATGAATAGACAGAGTACAGATTTTTAGGGCAGTAAAATTATTCTGTATGAAACTTCAATGATAGATACATGTCATTATACATTTATCCAAACTCAGAGAAGGTACAAGACCAAGGGTAAATCCTAATGTAAACTTTGGATTTGGGTTGTTAACAATGTGTCAGTGTAGATGGTAACAAATAATACCACTCTGTTGTGAGATGTTGATAGCAGAGAAGTGGGGTGGGGGTTTGGAAACTATATTTTTTGCTTAATTTTTCTGTGACCCTAAAACTGCTCTAAAAATAAAGTTTCTTATTTTAAGAAGAATGAAGAAGAAATAAAGATCTTTCCAGACAAAATTAATGATATAAGTAATTACCATCAGACCCCACACTACAAGAAATGCTAAAACTCTGGCCAAGAAATATGGCCTAACCAGAAACAGGAATCTATACAAAATAATAAAAGAGATCCAGAAATAAAGACAAAATAAAATTCATTTTAATTGTATATATTGCTGTAAAAAATAATTATCTGCCTAAGTATTTCAATATAATATGTGTGTTTCAATGCCATTTGTAAAAATGAAATGTATGAGAATAATAAGGATTGCAGAGAGTATTTAGGACTATCATGTGTAAAGTCCTTAAACAACATGTGAAAGTAGTATAATATTCCTTAAAAGTAGACTTTGTTTGGGGCGCCTGGGTGGCTCAGTCTTTAAGCGTCTGCCTTCAGCTCAGGTCATGATCCCAGGGTCCTGGGATCGAGCCCCATATTGGGCTCCCTGCTCCGCGGGAAGCCTGCTTCTCTCTCTCCCTCTCCCACTCCCCCTGCTTGTGTTCCCTCTCTCGCTGTGTCTCTCTCTGTCAAATAAATAAAATCTTAAAAATAAATAAATAAATAAATTTCAATTAATCCAAGAAAGGCAGAAAGAAATAGGGAAAAACCAAGGAACTAAAAATAGCAAAACATTCTGAAAAGAAACACAAAATCAATGAATCCAAACCACCTAATCTCAGTATTTATTATAAAACTACAGTAATCAAGACCATGGAGTGTTCACAAATAATGGATATATAGACCAATTGAACAACATAGTCCTGAAATAAAGCATAGTCCTATTATATAAGTATGTTTTTCTATGTTTGTGTTGTCTTAAGTTTAAGTCAAGTATTATAGATCAGTTTTTGGACTGAGTCTATGTACATAACTAAAGATTATGGAAAGATACATCTGTGTAAAGGTTGAGTGTATTACATTAAAGAGTATCTTCCTAAAAGGATCAGAATGCCTTAACAACTTTTAGAAAATGTTTTCTTTACTAAATTGGTACCTATTGGGATGAGTTCCATACTTAATATTTATCAAACAGACAAGTTTACATATATTTGGATTAATATTTGCAATAAAACCTTTTATGGAATAATGTCAATATCTTTTAAAAATGGTATATTTCTGATATGTTCCTCTCTTATGCTAAAAAAAGATAGCAGCTTATAAATCATGGATTTTGTCATTTCTCCTCTTTCTATGTATTATGAGTACATGCATATTCATACATGCAACTTCTTGTACTTACCTATTTGTACTCATAATTTAATTAATGAACAAATCAGTTTCTGGGATTTTTTTTTTTTTAAGACTGATTTATTTATTTGAGAGAGAGAGAGCATGTGGGCAAGTGGGGGGAGGGGCAGAGGGAGAGTATCTTTAAGTAGAGTCCCTGCTGAGCACTGAGCCAGAACACAAGGGTTGATCTCATGATGCTTGAGATCAAGACCAGAGCCAAAACCAAGAGTCAGAGGCTTAACCAACTGAGCCACCCAGGCGGTGGCTGGAACATTTGCAAATGCTCTTTTACACTTTGTATTATCTAATAGATTATTTTTGTCTGCATTTATTTCAATTAAAACACACACAAAAATTAACACATACATTTGAATACATAGCTTCAACTCCTATCTTTGCTTGCTACATTTTCGCTATCTTGAAAGCTTCTAAAATTTTAAACTTTTTTTTTTAATCTGACTTATTATGTATAGCTGAAGGTCTTTTCACTTTCTTTTGCTTTGCTTCTCCTTATGAGTTGGCATTAGTTTTAAGACATGAACAAATTGTCTTTTCAAAATTTTTTGGTTGAACATTATTTACAATGTCAATTGTCTTGATTAGTTTTCTCTACTATGTATGTATGGTATCATTCAAATATTACTTACTTTTCCTTAGTAGCAGATAGAAAATGACCTCAATTGTCAACCAATTTTGGTCCCTTGCCCCTACCCCAGGGAATTGATGTTTATAAAACTTTCCAACATTCTTTTGTAGCTATCCAGAGTTCTTTACTTTCATGAAGACAGTGTACCTCTACACCTAAATATACAATCAAATATCTGGTTTTTAATATTATGTATATTAATTGTGGCTGATTTCTTTTTCTAAGACTTTTGTATCTAATGTTTTCATATTTATTAATCTTAAAATACCAACTGTTGGCCCCGATCAATGTCCACCTAATTGAGTTTTGTTTATATTTTCTTTTCCTTTCTATCCAATTTTTTTTTTCTTTTTTCTTGCATTATACATCTATAAACTTCCTGCTTTTTCAGACTTTGCTTCTCCTTTCCCTTTGGACTTCTTTTCAGATGCTAATCCTTCTATGCTTGTCTCCCTTCTCTTTCAGCCCTGAACCCTGATTTTGCCATTTGCCAATCACCATAGCTAGAGTGCTTGCCCTGAACCTGGTTTACTATTTCTTATTTCACAGATGGAAGAATGATCTTGCTGATTTTCATTTTTTTTTCACATTTCCTCCTACTCTTTAGTTTTCTCATTTCTCTTTTTTTGGACCAATTTGAAATTCTCTTCTTTTGTTCTACTTCCTTTTTTTCTCCCCACAGACATTTTTTTTATTCATGTTAAATTGCTCCTGTCTTCTGTGTCGAGATGCCCACAGTTCATCTTCCTCATGGAAGATTCTACTCAAGTTTCCTTTTTTTTTTCCACCTCATTCATCTCCTTTCTCTTGCCTCCTTGTTCTATTATGCTCAGGCTAGGCAGTTAACTGAAGAAAAAGAACTGGCCAGTTTTACAGACCTCCTTTGGGTATTCTACAGAAAACAAACAAGCAAACAAAAAATTACAATTGGTGTTTGACTAAAGGCATGATTTGGGGAACAGGAATGTGCAAAATACACCAAAGAGGAAAATTGTAAATTGAAGGAATAGAGGAGAGAGAGAGAAAAGAATAAACAGGTTTAACTGGAGGGAAGGTCATAGTAGAAGTGCAAAAAAAAGGTTATTCAATGTCTGAAATGATTACCATTCATGATGTGGTGTGATAATTTGACAAGTAGTAGTTGCGGATGACACATGCCTATATGAAGTATGTTCTGATTTTCTGCACTTACAGTGAATGTCATGGAACCTAATCTTAAAAAGAATAGGAAGAATAAGCAAAGCACATTGAAATTTTCATCTGGATGACTCTTATTAATACTGCTGACTTATTTCCATTAGCCACACCCTAATTAGTTTCTGCATACAGTGTCAGCACTTATTTTCATGGTTGGATGTCTTATATATGAAACCAGACAAAATTTGACCACTCTCTTAAAATTAAAATTGTATAATAAAATACCCAATACACTATTTTACCAATGTCATTCTTAATAACTTTTGGATTCCATTCATTGGACTATTTGAGAAAGTAATTCATCTTATAATGGTTTCCATTCTGCATTTTAAAATGTTACACCATGACAAGCTTTTATGTAAAATGCATCATTGTCCTTCATATTTAAAGAAGTTATTGCAAAAGTTAATGCTGTTTTTGTATGTGAGTAAGACTGATAAAACTAAGAGCTTTATGTTTTCAAAAAATGTAAGAAAAGTTTAAAAATCTAGTAACATATATCATTTTTCCTTCCCCATGTGATATAAGCACACTTAAATTAATGTAGCTAAAATAATATCCTTAAAACACTTGCCTTCAGCTGCTATTCTTTATCATCAGAGAGCTTTATTAAATACACTTCTTAAATTGTATGGAAATTGTTTTGATTATGGGCATTATTCACATCAAAGGGATTATCATACATCTAGTAATGGGGTGGAAATAGTGAGATAAACTAATATGGATGGAACTTCTTATTTAAAAAAAAATAGGTAAGGCAGGATTTTAAATAAAAGCCTGCCTAAAACACCACCAATCTCTGTCACGGCTCTCATCTTTTGAGACATATTACTCTAAAATTCAACTTTCCTAGTCATCTTGCTTTCATCCTCACTGTCTTTGTAAAGGTCAAGGTAAGCTAAATAGTTTGCTCTAACAAATACTGCAACCACGGTCTTCAGTTGTACCTTCATGTTTCCCTTATGTTCTGTAAGAGAGAGGGCATGGTAAGCAGAAACTTGATTACTGCCTCAGTTTCCATCAAAGGGACTTTTACACTTCCACACCCAAGAAGAAGAGCTGATATTGTAAAGTCAGAACTGAACAAGTGAAAAGAATAATGCATCTTGTCTGAACTGTTTTAGGTTTCAATCCAATACATGGGTATTTTGTCTTAGCAAACAATTTGCTTTCTGGCTACACCTTTATCTTGTTTTGCTTGAATTTAATTGGTAATCTACAATAGTTATTTACAGCAACTGTAAAGATTTCTTAGCCTTCATTTTACGTCTATTCCCACAAAGCAAAAACTCTCTCCTTAGTTCATTGCTGTTATATATATTCCATAATAAACTACATAAATATATCTGGAACTTTTTATATGTATAATAAAATGATAAGTATATTATATACAATGTAGTTTATATATAGTATATGTTATATATAATAATATACTAAATATAATATATACAAGTCTATAAAAATAATTAATAAGTTTATACTATATGCATATATAGTGTGTATATATATATACATATATGGAAAGAGAGAGATTTAACAATTGTAAGCATGATAATTATTACAAATAAAATGAGGATTTCTCTTTATCCAGGATTATATGTTTAATTGAAGGATTGAGGAACTTGGAGTCAAAATATATTGCTCTGTCCTTTAGCTTAAATCCTGTTTAGTTCTGACCTTGGGCATATGATTGAACTGCACGATATCTAGTTATCAACTTGTGTAAAATAAGCTTTCCTATAAAAATATCATAAAGATGAAATGAACATCTGACAAACATACTTTAAAGGCTATTTAACCATTTAACAAATGTAAGGCATTTTATTTTAGATTTACATATCTTGTATTTTAGCCTGCTTTCCATTCTTCATGTATATCCTAGACTCTCCCATCTCAGGTCTTTAATTGGAGATTGCATAATTTAGTGCATAACCTAGTATTTGAATCCATGACTGAAATTCAAAAATGACAAAAACAAACAAACAAAATTCCTAAAACCTCCCAGACACCTTCTTAGGCTGTGGGATCATGGGTCATAGTCTACACCCTGAGGATAAGGCCTTTGGACAGGTACTCTAGTAGGCTTCTTCTCATCCTTGGTGGTCTTGGGCTGGGCTTTAATTTGTGAGTTTGCGAGTGAGTTTAAATTTGCCCCATTAAGGAATGACTTCTGGGTTTTTTTTGTTTGTTTGTTTGTTTTTTTAAAGATTTTATTTATTTATTTGAGAGAGAGGATGAGAGGAGAGAGAGAGCACATGAGAGGGGGGAGGGTCAGAGGGAGAAGCGGACTCCCTGCTGAGCAGGGAGTCCGATGCGGGACTCGATCCCGGGACTCCAGGATCATGACTTGAGCCGAAGGCAGTCGCTTAACCAACTGAGCCACCCAGGCACCCAGACTACTGGGTTTTAATGTGCTGTCTATGTTGCTACATTCTTTACTTTCTTCTGCATATGGGCCTGATAATCCCTTACTATATCTTTAATAAAGTACTTTAAAAATAATTTATCCAGTATTTTTAGTTGCTTTTAGCAGGAAAATTGGTCCAAGTAATCTTGCCCGCCACAGTCCAGGAAACTGAAGTAGGTCTGAGTGTATTTTCAAAGGTATTTTACTGTGATTCCAAATCCTAAGCATTTGTATTTGGTTATTCTGCTAGGTTTTCAAAATGTTATAATGTCTCATTTAAAATATTTTACTCAGATAAACTCCCGGCTCTTTCTTTTATTCCTGACGTCTACCTTTTTTCTGTTCTTTCTCCTATCCTTTCAAACTAAATGCCTATATGTTAATTCTCACTTTTTTTTAAGATTTTATTATTTGAGAGAGAGAGAGCACATGAGCAGGAGGGGCAGAGGGAAAGGGAGACTCCCCCATGAGCAAGGAGCCCATCGTGGAACTCAAGCCCACCAACCTGAGATCATGACCTGAGGCAAAACCAAGAGTTGGATGCTTAGCTGACTGTGACACCCAGGCTCCCCTAATTCTCACTTCTTAATTAGGGTTGTAAAATAAATACAATTTCTACTCTGACCTGTGTTTGTATTTGAAAGTTGTTTTATTTATTTTCCTCCAGTTAGCAGTATATTTCCCCCCCAACTCATTTTTTAGTTTATTTCACAAAATCATGTTTTTCACTTCTCTATTTGACTTCACTAGCACTTTCCTAAATCACTTAGCAATAATTCAGGCCTAGAAGCTGTTACTGATCTTTAGGTTTTTCCTATTCCAATGTACCCATTAGACTGCTCTTAGTTTTGGTTTTGTTATAATAGAAATAAGATCTGATCATCTGACCCAAATATAGACCAACATGTGCTGAATGAAGTTTAAAAAAAAAATTATGTTGCCCAATAATCAAAGTGTTCTATCTAATACTAAATTCACTTTCACATTTTTTTGACTCACCAGTCACTGTCTGGCTTTGAACCTCAGATCTATAACTCACTAGATGTATAAACTTGTAAAGTTATTACTTAACCTCACAACTTGTCCTCTGTAAATGAGAAGAATAATATAACCTATATTATACAATTGTGTAAGAATGCAATTAATATATGTGAAGTGTTATAGTGTCTGTCACAGAACAAGTATTAATAAATATTGCTAATATTATTTTTCTATCTTATATGCTGCAGTTAAATAAAGGATGTATTCTCCCAGAACATCTTCTGAAAAGTTCTCTTCTTGTGTATTGTCCACGGATATTGTTACAGATAACATCTTCATGCACTTGTTTGCTTAACCATGATCTGACCATTACTCAATGAGAATCTTTTCCCAGGAAAATTCTTAATTCCTTGGGTCAGAAATAATCTGTTTCTTATTTTCCCATTGAAAGCCACACATCTAATATGACAATCTTTTATCTGCTTTTTTTTTTCGCATGGCCATATTTTGTTTGTCTCCCTAAGTAGAATGTAAATTTCTATATTTGGAGAATATGTCAGCAGTTTGATATTTTTAATTCCCAGTGTTTAGTACAGTGCTTTGAATAAAGTAAATGCTCAAAGAAATCCTTAGTGATTTAAATTTCAATAATATAAATAAGATGAAGCAATTAGCAACCTCAAATTAGTTTCAAACTTTCTTTATATTTTATTACATCGTATGAAATGATACTACGTATATTAACAATATTCCAAGAAATAAGATTTTTCCTATTCATTATATAATTACAGTATGCCCCATTTTCATTTTTGCATGTCAGGTGGGTGACAGTTTCCTTCACTCATAACTCTCCCTTTGTAATTCATTTATCTCTTATAGTGAATTATTCATAAATGTGAAAATCTGGTCAATAAAATTTAGTGCTAAGTTATGGTAAGAGGCAATATTCCTCAATGTTCAAACCAGTGATGAGATGATTAATTTATTTCATAACCACCTAAAATTCTTTCCCCAAACTTTTAGAAAAAGATAATATTTTGTCAGAAGAGTGTTAGTCTTACCAAAAATCTGTTACATTTCCTTGTTCTCATATGTTTAGAAGGGGTCATATAATTATCTTGCCAGTGGACATTAGCCAACATATTTGCTACTTTTGAGCCAAGGCAAATATATAGTAAAATTGTTTACAAATATGTGTTTTCCAAATTCCCTCATCTGAACAGTTAAGAGATGATAGAATTAGAACATGTAAGCAGCCTAAATTTTAAAGATATCATGACATAAAGGAGAGTCACTCAACTCTCTTCATCTATCTTCCTACTTATCTATATCATTATTTTTTTTCAAATCATCAAACTATGAAATACATAAACACACAATTTTTCTTGTCTTAAACACTAGATCTTCAGGGTTTATTTATTATTGCATAAACCCAGACTATTCTGACTAATCATACTGACTAAATAAAGGAAAGGACAAAAAGCCTTTAGTGGGCATTTATTTTAAGGAATGAAAACATTGCAAATAAAACCCTTCCCTTTGTTCTAGCCATTTCTACTTGGTTAGTTAATAGGTTATATTTTCCATAAATAGTTATAGATTTCATTTGTACTTAAATATCTTTCTTTATGTTGGTGTTCATTTTTGGTAGTGAAGCCATCCTTCCCCAAAGCAGGTTCCATAAACCATTAGGTCTATAATATATTAGAAAAGGAATTTATAAAGGGAGAAATACCCTACAGAATTAGCTAATGCTGTTTATAAAGCATTTATTAAGTTAAAATTTTTATTTTCAAAAATAAAGCTCAATAAAAAAAACGTAATTTCTAAAACAATAGAATCTCAGTTAACCCTGATGCCAACTCAAATTGTTTTCCTCCAACTTTTCACCTGACATTGCCACACATCCACAAGGATGTAAATACAAGCTCTTCACCTCTCTGAGTTCAATCCATCTTAAAATTTTCCTAAAATAAGAAGCATTGGTAAGCAATATGTACTTTACTAAAATTTTGTAAGGTCAAAGAAGAGCATATTTATTTCAAGCATCACACAGCAAAGATACTCTTTCCTCAAGAAACTTTCTCTCATCCATGTTGCTATTAGTTTTCTATATTTTCTTTTCTTTCATTTTTTGGATGTCCCCAGCCCTCCTTCACATAGTCCTCAGATTTTTTTTTTTTAATTTATTCATTTGAGACAGAGAGATACAGAGAGAGAGAGTAGGAGCAGTGGGAAGAAGCCACCCAGGCGCTCCACATAGTCCTCGGATTTTTATCCTTTCTTATTAAATGGAACAAATTTATCCTTTATGTTGTACAGAGAAGTTCAACAAATTTCTCTAAAGTCTGGGTTCCAACAGTATGTACTGGGTATACAGGAAGTACTGAACAAATTGCTTCTTTTCTTAAATGACAGTGGGCTCCCACTCTAAATAATGTTGATAAATATAATATCCTCATTCTTATTCTTAGATGGTGTGGACTTACCCACCAGTTTACTGGATTCTTTCACATCCTTAAATATTAGTTTAAATGTTGCCACTTCTTTAAATACACCTCTGAACCTTTACATCTTTCTCTGTCCTAGAAGGTTTTATTGTGCATCTCTCTAGCAATTATTCCGCAGGGTGGCAAATATGTTTCTACTCCAGTGGAAACTGTAGAGTCATCAAGTCATTTAAGGGAATTTTCATCCCACCAGATAAAGGAAATTTTGTTTGTCTGAGAAAGCCTTTATTTCTCCTTCACTTTTGAAGCATAATTTTGCAGGGTACGGGGCGCCCGGGTGGCTCAGTCGTTAAGCATCTGCCTTCGGCTCAGGTCATAATCCCAGGGTCCTGGGATCAAGCCCCGCATCAGGCTCCCGGCTAGGTGGGAAGCTGGCTTCTCCCTCTCCCAATCCCTCTGCTTGTGTTCCTGCTATCGCTATCTCTCTCTCTGTCAAATAAATAAAATAAAATCTTTTTAAAAAATTTGCAGGGTACAAAATTCAAGGTTGATATTGTTTTTCTCTCAAAATTTTAAATATGTAATTCACTCTCTTCTTGCTTGCGTAGTTTCTTAGAAGAAGTAGGATGTAATTCTAAATTTTGTCTGTCTGTAGGTAAAGTGTTCTTCCCCTACTTCTGGTTTCTTTCAGGATTTCTTCTTTAGCTTTATTTTTCTGGTAGTTTGAAAATTATTTGCCTAAATGTCATTTTTTAGCATTTATCCTACTTAGTGTTCTCTGAGTTGGAAAACAAACAAAAATGAACCACCACTTGAATGGACTTCAGGGAAAACATTATCTTTAGTGAAAGGCCAAATTCACAATAAAGCAAAATGTTGAGAGGAGTGCTCAAAGAAGACATTGAGGATTGGGGCAACTTCGAATTATAAGGGAACACTGAAAAGTTTTCAAGAGTATGAGGGAAGAATAGGGAAAAGGGACTGATAGAACATCCAAAATTTATAAAGCTTAGTTAGAGTTGGGGAGATAGGATTGATTTGTGATTCCAGAACTTCCTATTGTTACTGACATAGACAGAAATAAAAGTCCTAATGATGTTGATGGACTTGTTGCATATAGTGATGGAGAGACTGGGTGAAAGAATAGATAGAAGGGTGGGCACCTAAGATCTCTCTTGACCTCTGTATAGAGAAACATGTGGTCCTGGGGAAGTAGGTTCTTATTTCAATCATATTGATACTTTTTCATCCGTGATGATGATGGTCAACAACCTAGTGGAGACAAGTACTTCTAGCAAGGATGGGAGGGGGGGCAAGCTTTCACGAAGGTCATAAGTTCCCTCTGGACTTCTATTGATGGAATTGAGCACCTTCAGGAAATTAAGATGTTATTCTGTTGTTGAGAATTTTTGTCCCTTAATAAAAGAAAAGGAAACCATAAGAAAATATGGCCTCAGGGCACCTGGGTGGCTCAGTCATTAAGCATCTGCCTTTGGCTCAGGTCATGATCTCAGGGTCCTGGGATTGAGCCCAGCATCGGGCTCTCTGCTCAGCAAGAGCCTGCGTCCCCCTCTCTCACTCCCCCTGCTTGTGTTCCCTCTCTCACTGTGTCTCTCTCTGTAAAATAAATAAAAATCTTAAAAAAAAAAAAGAAAGAAAATATGACCTCACTCCTTTGTGTGAACCTCCTTCTGATCCTCTTTTAAGTCAGTAGATATCCCGGGAGCTAAGGTCTTACCCTAAGGATGAGTTTATTCTTCATTCTGTTTGGGAGCATCATAAATTAATTGTGAATGTGCTGATTCTCTTTTTACTCCACAAATAGAGAAAAAGTTAATTGAATAATGGAAAAAAAATTACATTTTTACTAAAGAAAACAATTAATCATTTAGAATTGAAATAAATGGAAAGAAAAAATCTACTTTCCTATTTAATTCTCTCATTCATAGAATAAGCAAGATTTTTCTTGTCCTGAAATTCACTGTGAGGATAAGAAAAATTTATGCTCTATGCATATTTTTCAAAAATAACATTAAAATAAACTCTACATTTACTGTTATTCCAATAAAGCAGAAATGAAGTTTGTAAGTATTACTGCCAAAGCTAGGCAAAGGAATATAAGAGTTTTCAGTGATATTTGTAAAAGGTATATGGAAGCAGTTCTGGTGAAGAATTTCACTGCTGGCTGAGATGAGCAAAGAATAATGTATAAGGTGATACTAATTCACTGTATTATATTGAGAAGATAAATGATGTGGTTTAAGGGATTCTATCTCAGTTTAATTCAATAGTTCAGAATCACTCAGCATTAAATTCAGACTCCTGTTAAGATGATATAGCAGGATCTCTCTAAGTATCACAATTTCAACTTTATTTTGTCTTCTCTAAATTTTCTCTCTTACTTTGTTATGCTTCCTTGTTTTCTCATTCCTGACATTAATCTTCACATATATATTTTGTTTTATTTGTATCTTATACTTCCATCATATAGAACTCCTGAAGTATCTATCATTCTTATCCACTAAATTTCTAACTTAAATTTAGAAAAAAAAAACACAAATTAGTTGTCTAAATTTAACTTATGACTACTCTTTTCTCATTTTCAGCTTGTCTGGGAACTGTGATAGATTAAATTGTAAAAGAGTATGACTTTCACACTTGTGAACTTTCATAAAATCAGAAATCAAGATAATAATCCTGCCTGATGATATGGAATTAAAGAAAAAATATTTCATTTTTCATTATGAAATATGAAAAGTACTTCCACCTCTTTTCTCATGTGTCTTTCAAATATTTTTGGTCATATTTTTCATACATTAAAGGAAGAAGCAATAGTATCATCTCTCTGACACATGAGATATAGTTAAAATACAATAAATACAAACAAACCTAAAAGAGTTATGTTTTAATTTTCATTTGCAGTTTAATATAACTAATGATAACAAAAATAACAGAAAAAATATGTACATAGAGATATATATGTGTACATATCCAGGTATATATGTACACATAAAAATATAATAAACATACTAGATTTTATAACAACATGAAAAATATTTTCATGAAATACCACCATGGCCAGACAAAAATAACTTCAGACATTCTCTTTTTATGAAGTCATTAAACACAATAATTATCTAAGACATTCAAAATTTGAGGTAATCCTAATATTAATAAAACTTCATCACAGTTTCGAAAAAAAATTTTGTTAAAAATAAGCCAACAAAAATATTTTAAAGAGTTCCAACATTATAGAATTGGAAACAGAATCAGGCTAGGTACCTGACACCCAGTGATAAAATTAAAATTAAGGGTTACACCCCTAAGTATAATAAAGTAGTGTTTCAATTGCTCTCATGTGAAATCCCTACTGTCATGTAGAATTCCACCTCAGCACAGTTATTCAAAATGTAATGTTTACTGTATACAAAGATTATGTGTCTTTTATCAATGTCTTTAAAAATGAATAAAGAAAGAAAGATTAACAGGAACACAGAATGAAAACCAAGCTAAGGAAAGACTACTGTTGTTGTGGTAACAGAAACAGAACTGCATTGCTTAGCCTTGTGTCAGTATTATAATCCATCCCAACGTGATGTATGAAAGAGTCTCATAAAGGAGGAGAATGCACAGATTATATTGTGGTATCTTAACTATGCAGTTCTTCAAAGAATAAGCCCTTCATATACATAACAATCTTTATCTGCTCTTGCAGGTTTGTAGTTTCTTTTTTGTATTTATGAATATGTTTTCAAAAATACATTCACATTTATTGTTGACATTATACTATTTTATTCTTTCTAATACATATCACAGTAATTATTGTATGTGACACATGGAAGCAAAACAACATTTTATCTAGCTGTTCTATCTAATTGCTTTATCATCATAATTGATTTTGTATTACATCTTGATATAGCAATAATTGATTTGAAATCTATGAAGTATTATGAAATTTATTACTATTAAGATAGTACAACAAGCAGTGGAAAACAACTTAGTCAAAGAAAAGAAATTCATTTTTAGAGTTGACACCAAAAGCAAAGACAACAAAAACAAAAATAAACAAGTGGAACTACATTAAGCTAAAAATCTTCTGCACAGCAAAAGAAATCATCAACAAAATAAAATAGTAACCTATGGAATGGAAGAAAATATTTGCTAATCATGTATCTTGTAAGAGCTTTATAACCCAAATATATAAAGAGCTCATAGAACTCAATAACAACAACAGCAAGACAATCTGATTTAAAAATGGTTGGGAGAACTGAATAGACATTTTTCCAAAGAAGGCTCATAGATGACTAACAAGTCCATGAAAAGATGCTGAATATCACCTAATCATCAGGGAACTGCAAATCAAAGTCACAATGACATGTCACCTCACACCTGTTAGAATGGCTGACATCAAAGACATAGGAGTTAATGTGTTGGCAAGGATGTAAATGAAATGGAGCCCTTATGCATAGTTGGTGGGAATGTAAACTGGTGCAGCCACTATGGAAAACAGTATGGAGGTTCCTCAAAAAGTTAAAAATAGGACTATGATATGACACAGCAATTCCATTTCTGGGTATATATCCAAAGGAAACCATGATGTCAAAGAGATACCTTCAGCCCTATGTACCTTGTAGCATTATTTAAATAACCAAGACATGGAAACAACCAAAGTGCCCATCAATGAATAAATGGATAAAGAAAATGTAAGATATATCTATATCTATATCATGATAACATGGATGAATCTTGAGGGCCATTATACTACATGAAATAAGTCAGACTCAGAAAGGGCACTTTCTCATTTGTATGTGATCTCACTTATATGTGGAATCTCAAAAAAAACAAAATCCTCATAGAAATAGACAACAAATTGGTGGTTCCCAGAGGAAGGTGTGGGGCTTGGACGAAATGGGTAAAGGTGGTCAAAAGATATAAACTGCTACTTACAACATAAATTACTTCTGGGGATATAATGTACAGCATGGTGACTACAGTTACTAATATTGTACTGCATATTTGAAAATTGCTAAGAGAGTAGATCTTAAAATTTCTTGCGTGGGTGGCTCAGTCAGTTAGGTGACCAACTCTTGATTTCAGCTAAGGTTGTGATCTCAGGGCCGTGAGATCAAGCCCGATGTCAGGCTTGGCACTGGGTATGGAGCCTGCTTAAGATTGTCTCTCTCCCTCTCCCTCTGCCACTCCCACAATGCTCTCTCTCTAAATTCTCACCACAAGAAAAAATGTGTAAGTATGGGAGCTGATGGATTGTAACTAAACTTATTGTAGTAATCAAAACACATATATACATATATCAAATCACTATGTTATACTCTTTAATACAATATTTATGTCAATTACATCTCAACAAAATTGAAAAAAAAAGAAATGCACTCACCACCTATCAATTGAAGATTACTATAACTGCATTACAGTATGAATTGAATCATGAGAATTAAAACATGATAATGTTTTCTACTAATAACAGATAAAGATTTACCTTTGTCTGACTCTTTTGCAATTTGGAATTCAAACTAGTGTATGTTAAAATATCTAAAAAACACAATGTTTCTGTGATTTAAGTGTCTAGGGTTTACCTAACAGTTTTCTAAAATCATTAGAAAAACAGTAGAATTAAAAATGTTTCAAATGAACTAAAAAAAAAAAACTGAGTCTGTATAAAAAATAAAAAAATAAAAATACATGAGTGAATTTTAAATACTGACCACTTTGTGTGTTGACAGGAATAATGAAAATGATGAGACATGTGTATAAATCACAATAAAAAATTATTAATGTTACAGTTTCTAATGACAAGCCATTCAAAGATAATTCATTTCCAAAGTGAACTGATTAAAGTTAAGCTAATAAAACAGTGATAATCTGACAATAAAATATACTTTGAAATTCATGCATTCCTTTTTTCAGTTCAAATGTAATCTAAATTAAAAACATTCTAAAACTGAGGTGCCTATGTGGCTTAGTGGGTTAAGCATCTGCCTTCAGCTCAGGTCATGATCCTGAGGTCCTGGGATCAAGCCCCACATCAGACTCTCTGCTCACTAGGGGGTCTGCTTGTCCCTCTCCCTCTGCCCCACCTTCCCCCTACCCCGGCCCTGTTCATGCTCTCTCTCTCACCCACTCTCTCTCAAATAAATAAATAAAATCTTAAAAAATCTAAAACTATAAGATAGTTTCCTTAACTACTTGAGCTTCTATAGTTCTGTGATTTTTTTTTTTACCAACAAAATGATTTGAGAAAGAAAAATAGTAATTAAAAGTATCTAGTTATTTACCCCAAAGATACAAAAATACAGATTCAAAAGGGTACATGTACCCCAATGTTTACAGCAGCATTATCAACAATAGCCAAACTATGGAAAGAGTCCAAATGTCATCAACTGATGAATCGATAAAGAAGATGTGGTAATATACACAATGGACTATTACTCAGCCATCAAAAAGAATGAAATCTTGCCATTTGCAATGACGTGGATGGAGCTAGAGTGTGTTATGCTAAGTGAAATAAGTCAGTCAGAGAAAGACAAATACCATATGATTTCACTCATATGTAGAATTTAAGAAATAAAACAGATGAACATATGGGATGGGGGAGAAAAAGAGAGAGGGAAACAAACTATAAGAAACTCTTAACTATAGAGAACAAACAGGATTGATGGAGGGGAGGTAGGTGGGGATGGGCTAGATGGGTATGGGGATTAAGGAGGGCACTTCTTGTGATGAGCACTGGGTGTTGCATGTAAATGATGTAAGTGATGAATCGCTGAGTTCTACTCCTGAAACCAATATTGCACTGTGTGTTAACTAACTAGAATTTAAATAAAAATTTGAAAGGGAAAAAGTGTCTAGTGACTGCCATAGCAAAATAAATAATATCTACACTTTTAAATGTGCCTCAGTTATCTGTATTCATATTTATATATTTGGAAAAGTAAGTTACCTTTGTCAGGTATTAATTACATGATGTTTCCCTTTTTTCAACAGAATTGAGTCCTACAAATCTTCCCAACTCAGAGAAATTCTAAGTGGTCCAACCATAGCATGAAACTTGGAGGAAAACATAAAGCTGCAACAAGAAAACAAAGATGTCCAATAGTGTTAATATTGAGAAACACTGGAAAACAAATGCCAGAGATTTCAGTGCTTTCAAACAGTCATAAAGCAGTTCGAATTAGCAACAATAGCATACAGTTTGGAAGTCAGACAGATCCAGGATGGAACATGGCCTCTGCACTTCCCTGCTTCATATTTTGAGCAAATAATTTTTTAAAGATTTTATTTATTCATTTGAGAGAGGAAGACAGAGAGAGAGAGCATGAGCAGGGGGGAGAGGCAGAGAGAGAAGCAGGCTCCTCGCTGAGCAGGGAGCCCAACATGAGATCCCAGGATCCTGAGATCATCACCTGAGCCGAAGCGGACGCTTGACCATCTGAGCCACCCAGGTGCCCCTTGAGCAAATAATTTAACTTAAAGCTTCATTTATCTTCTGTAAAATCAAATTGAGTGGTTTTAAATCAAATGATTGAGCAATTAAAGGCTATAATACCCATTAAGTATTTAGAACAATGTATGATACGAAGTAAATGTTCAATAACTTGATATCTATTGTGGTCATCACCATCTTCTTTATTGTCATCATCCTCACCATTTTCAGGAAGTTCCAACAGCTAGTTTATAACTTTTAACAAAATAATGACATATTACTAAAACTATATAACTGACATATTAAAAAACTCTACTTATACTTTCTAATTTACAGATTGTTTCAGTTAGTTGTCAGTGTAAGTATAAGCAACAGATAATCCAGTCAGATAATCCAGATAATCCAGAGATTTATTTTTATCATTTAAAATGATTTCTAAACAATCCAAAGCAGTTATTACTACTCTAGGTGACTTGGTCTTCTAGTTCCATTATTGTTAATGAGCAGATTTTTTCTTTTGAAGATTGCAATATGGATATAGCTTCTCCTGGCATCAAATGTATACTACATATATGAAGAATAGAGAAGAACAAAGGTACAAAGATATAAAGAGCACAATTTCATGAACCAACCAAGCCTGTCCCTGTCATCAGCTTGGCTGAGAGCTTCACCTGGGATTTCTGTCTACATCTCATTAACAGAGCAAGGTTACATGACCAATCTGCACTGGAATGGAGTCTTAGAAGCTGACAATAGAACTTTCAGCCTCTATTAATAGAATAAGGCAAAGAAACGACTTCTGAGAGGTAATTTGCAATGTTTGAAGTCACAGAAGATAACAAGAGAGAAAAAGAAATGTCATAGACTAGAAATCTGTCAGTCCATGGATCTTCCTAATATCTGAACCCAACTACTGCAGCTTTTAGGTGGCCTACATTTTACTGAAATACTTCATTTACCTCCCTGTAGTGCAGAAGCAAAAGTCTCCTTCCCACAACCCCAATAAGAGAGAAAACTTAGAGAGTCTGGAGTTAACCCAACAAAGTGTACCATACTTTGCGCGGGGTGGGGGGGGAAGGAAAATATAATATTTGGAATTTTGGTAATCAATCAGGTATTTCTCTATGTCTAAATAAAATGGCCCAGGTTTCCACAACTGAAATTACCTGCAAAACTATATATTGCCCCCAGATAGAATACAGGTCCATTATCATGATGACACTGTATTCATTAGTCTTAGTGAACAGGAGGCAGCCTAGAACTTAGAAAACTACATCCTACTCCTTAAGGAATCTGACCTCACTGCCTTTATAATTTGTAGAGACAGGGGTTTGGGGTTGGTTTTAAATTATCTCAGCAATTCTGATGTTTAATTCCCATTAAAAAATGATGATGAAGAATTACAGGAAGCCAGCTCTAATGGGTGTGCCAGAGGTAGGCATGGGTGTGTTCCTAGGAAAAGTTTCCTTAATTCAAAGAAAGATCTACAGGACTATATAATGCATAAGCTCTGTTTCCTCCAGACATTTTTGTTTCTGAATGTGGTATATGTTGATGCTACATTCCTCTTTTTACTATGAGGAAAATCAGTCTGATATATACCAAATTTGGTAAATGAAGAGAAAATAAGGTAGATTTTTGTATGATGGCAGTAAATTCAGGATTTAGCTAATCATTATAGTTCCCTATCACTGAATTTCCTGTCATTAGCCAAGATGCAGAACAGTTACATCAGGACAAGGATTCTTCCTGTTGCTTTTTATAACCACACCCACATTTCTTAAGTCACTATCATCACCATGTTGTAACCCCTGGCAACGGCAAATCTGTTCTCCATATATAAAATTTTATAATTGGCTTTTTTATTTTTTCAGATTAATCTAAGTTGTTGGATGTGTAGTAGTTTGCTTCTTTTTATTGCTGAGTGGTTATTCCACGGTAATAGATGTGCCAGTTTACCATTTATCCATTAAAAGATATCTGGATTGTTTCCAGTATGGGCTATTATGATTAAAGCTGCTATGTACATTTTTCAGGATTTTGTATGAATATACAAAACGTATTTCAGGAAAAATGATTTATTGTTATATTTTATTATTTTTATTTTTGCCAGACTTTCTAGAGATTTACCAATTTTATTGATTTTGTTTGAAGAACCAGACTTTTTTCATTTTCTCTATTGTTTCCTATTTTACATTTAATTGATTCCTGCTCTGATCTTTATTATTTCTTCCTTGTATTTGGTTTAGGTTTATTGTGCTCTCCTTTTCCAAAGTAATTAAGTGAGAACTTAAATTATTGATTTGAGCTTTTTCCTCATTTCTTATGTAAGCAGTTAGTGCTATATAAATTTCCCCCAAAACACTACTTTAATTACCTTTCTTCCATATGCATTGATATGTTGGGTTTTCAATTTCATATACACATATGATATATATTCATACATATTATATATATATATATTCATATATATATTCACACACACACATATATATGTGTTGGGCCCATTCATAATTAAAAGTATATTGTTTGAATTTTCTCATATTTAGATATTTTCTTATAGTTTTACTTCAAGTTTTAATTTTATTACAGTCAGAGAATATTCTCTACATGATTTCAGTTGTTTCAAATTTGTAGAGGTTTGATTTATGGCCCAGGCTATGGTCTATATTGATGAATATTTCATGGCTGCTTGAAAAAACATGTTTGTCTTCTATTGGGAATAGTGCTCTACATAATTCAATTAGGTTTTGTTCGTTGACTGTGTTGTCTAAATCTTCTAAATATTTGCTGATTTTCTGTCTAGCAGTTTTATCAGTTACTGAGTGGAAGATGTTTAATTACCAAAATATAATTGTGAATTTGCTTATTTTTCCTGTCAACTCTATCATTTTTTGCTTCATTTATATTGAAACCCTATTGTTTGGTATGTACATACCTCAATCATTATATCTTCCTGACTGACTGGTCCTTTTATCCCCGCTTTGTCTCTAGTAATTTTCTTTACTATCATCTACTTCACTGAATATCAGTATAACTCCTGCTATTTTATTTTGTCAATATTTGCATGTTTCCTTTGTTTTTGTTTTGTTTTTATTTCTTTTTTTAACCCATCCCCCACCTACCCCCCCTTCTGATAACCATCAGTTTGCTCTCTATAGTTAAGAGTCTGTTTCTTGGTTTGCCTCTCTCTTTTTGTTTTCTACTTTCTATGTATCTATGTCATTTAATTTGGCTTCGATGTAAGTTTCTTGCAAAGAGCACAGAGTTGGGGGCGCCTGGGTGGCTCAGTTGGTTGAGTGTCCGACCCCTGATTTTGGCTCAGGTCATGATATCAGAGCCCTGAGATGGAGTCCCACATCAGGCTCCATGCTCAGCACATCTGCTTGAGATTCTCTCTCTTCTTCTGCCCCTCCCACCCTCAAATAAATAAATAAATCTTTGAAGAGCACAAAGTTGGGTCAGGTTCTTTAATCCACTCTGTCTTTTTTTTTTTTTTTTTTTGGCTTGGTATATTTGTATCACTTAAATTTAATATAACTATTGAGATAGTAAAGCTCTGCCCTTTTGTTTTTGTTAGTTGTTTCCTCTGTTGTCCCTCTGTTTCTTTTTTCTTTTTTCTTGCTTTTCTGTGGGTCATTAGAACATTTTTTTTCTTCTTTCTATAATTACAGTGTTTATGAATGTATCTCTTGTAGTTTTTAATCTCTTTTTAAACTCTCAATAAAAAATTTGAGAGTTCTAAACCACATTTCTAAGTCATGCTTGCTAATACAGAAAAATATAGTTCAAATACCTCAAGAAATTGAGAATCTAGTTCACAAAGTTTAGCTCATTCTTTCTTACACCAATGGATTATTATTGAGCACATTCCTCATTTTTTTTAAGATCTTATTTATTTATTTGACAGAGACAGTGAGAGAGGGAACACAAGCAGGGGGGAATGAGAGAGGGAGAAGCAGGCTTCCCGCCCAGCAGGGAGCCCAATGCAGGGCTCTATCCCAGGACTTGCGCCAAAGGCAGATGCTTAACGACTGAGCCACCCAGGTGCCCCAAGCACATTTCTCATTTTTCAAATGAAATCTTACAGAGATGACTGTAGATACTTATAGTTACACATGACTCCTGCAGACCCCTGACTAAACCACCCACTGAAGAGCAATACATTACCCTTTCAGATATGTAAAGATTACATTAATTTTCTTCCATATGTCAAAATAAATGTGCACTTATAAAACAATATGGTGTAACTGTTGTTTAGTAGTGTATATGTAATATGTATTAAACATTAGAAGAGCTTTCTTACCAACCTGTAAATATATAAAGCCTGATTATTTTCCCATAGTCCATGAATCTCCCATGAATCTCAAGGCTGGAACATTAGATTGATATTCACTTCCAAGCCTATGTCAAACACAGGTAGTTGACCCCAATACCCATCCTTCACTGTTTCTCAGCCTTCTGGGCAAAAGATAAAGTCTATATTTATAGGTTCCTTTTAATCTAGTTTTAGCCATGTAACTAAATTCTGGCCAATGGGATACAAAAATTAAAAAAAATTGTGTATGCCTTTCAGGAAGGTGTTAAAGAGATTGACATATTCTTCTATTTTTCTTCTCTCTTTCCTACTGGTTAGATTGCTGGTTGGAGTTTGAGCTGGCACAGCTGTTTTGGAGAATGATCTAGGATCCAGACAGCAACATAAAGGTGCTTGGATTACTTTATATCCCAATGTTAATTCCACTGTAAATGCCTCTTCCACTCTGAAACTCATATTATTTAAAAAAAGCATCCCCCAAGATTCATTATTACAGCAATTATTTAATGTTTTAAAAACTATTATCATTTACTTCCTTCTTTCAAGCACTTCAATAACTGCCAAATTATATTATGATTAAGGTCAATCCTTCATATGATTTTATTATCCTGTGTGATCAAACAATATCTGCTTCTTTGGCTCTTTAAGATTGGTACACTTTTTCCTGCTTTTTTTGCATTTTTATAAAAGTTCCAATTATAAGAGTGGTATCTTTATCATGAATTATGTCATCTTTTACTATGGTTTCATTCCTACTAAGGACTCTCCCACCCTATTCCAAACTTGCTTTTAAATTTTTTATTATTTATTTAACTCCTCATCCTTCAGTTCTAAGATTAAGTATTCATTCTTTTGAGAAATCTCCTTGAACTGTTGGTTCATCTCATATTATTTTATTTTACTTTTTTTAAAGATTTTATTTATTTATTTGACACAGAGAGAGAGACAGCAAGAGAGGGAACACAAGCAGGGAGAGTGGGGGAGGGAGAAACAGGCTTCCCGCTGAGCAGGGAGCCGGATGCCGGGCTTGATCCCAGGAACCTGGGATCATGACCTGAGCCGAAGGCAGACACTTAATGACTGAGCCACCCAGGTGCCCCACATATTATTTTATTTTATACTTTCATAAAAATGTGTTTCTTTACTTCATCAATGTATAATTTTTCAATTTATGTCTGTATTGACTTCTTAGAATATGAACCCCATGAGCACATGTTTCTTCTTTGGTTTTTTTGCAAAGAAGTTTTCAAAGAAATGAATTAAAAAAAAAAAAAAACTTCTGGACACTTTTCTTTGGAAATGGTGACATTGGCATTTGGCCTATTAACTTTCTCTATACAACATTTCATGTTACATACTTTGATAGCTTTAAAATTATTGTGAAATACCCATCCAGCAATTTTGTCTCTTTCCTCCTGGAAATACTATTCAATAACTTTCTTTCCCATTCCATTTCAGTTGCCTAATATCATCATGCTATGGATATTGATACCACCAAATATCAGCCACTAAACATTCTCTGAATACAACCTCTTATCATCCTTGCTCTTCAATTATTTCTACTGTCTTATACTTAATGGCAATGGTACTTGCAATCTGCTATGTTTTAAATCACCATTGCTTTTAAGTTATACCACATATAATTTCTAGAATACTTTAGAATGCACAGCAGTAGATAAAAAATACATTCCTAGATGAATCCAACTGTTGGTGTCCCTTGTGACAGCTACTAAGGTGCTGATAGACAATGGACAGCAACAGACTTCAAACTGGGCTTTGAATTGTCCAGACATCTAAAATCCCTAAGGAATTTATTCTCTATCTAAAAAATGATTAACCCCAAATCCAGCCATATGATTTAGAATGCTTACTACTGAAATACCAGAATTATATGTGGGTTAAATAATGATATAGCACATAGGAACATTTTAAGATTTGCTGATTCAATTACTCCGCAATGTCATAAAGGAATTAGGTTCTTTCTATTCCGGCATGTCATATTTTTTTTTAAAAGATTTTACTTATTTATTATTTATTTATTTGTTTGTTTTTTTGTTTATTTAAGAGAGTGCGAATGGGAGAGGATCAGAGGGAGAGGGACAAGCAGACTCCATACAGAGCACAGAGCTGGATGCAGGCCTCAATCCCATGACCTTGAGGTCATAACCTGAGCGGAAATCAAGAGTCGGACACTTAACTGACTGAGCCACCCAGGTTGCCTGGCATGTCATATTGATACTGCCTTCCCTCACGGTCATGAGATGGCTTCAGCAATTCTAAGCACTGCATGAAGCCAGGATGATATCCACCAAATAAAAGGGGTGTTTCCTTCTATGCAAGGATTTGTATTGGCAAAGAAAACCTTTCCCAGAAGCCAACAAGCACACCTTTCAGGTTCCAGAGTGTACAACTGGTAAATGTGTGTATCCCTATACTAATCATTAGCAAGGAGAATAAGACCACCATTTTCTTTTAGATGATCCAAGTTCTTAATGTTGGCATAGGGGCTAAATTTAGTAAACACAATGGTGATTGTCTCCATAAAATTGAAGACTTGTTAGCAAAAAAGTGAAAGATATGACATTTGATAGACAACCAACAATAGAAAAATGGTGCCCATAACTTAAGGAAGCAACAAGTGGAAGAGGGAAATCTAATAACCAAATACAATGGTTCTTTTTTTAAATATTTTATTTATTAATTTTTGCGAGAGAGAGAGCACCAGTGTGGAGAGGGGCAGAGAGAGAAGCAGACTCCCTGCTGAGCAGGGAGCCTGATTCAGGACTTGATCCCAGGACCCTGTGATCATGAACTGAGATGAAGGCAGACGCTTAACTGACTGAGCCACCCAGGCGCCCTACAATGGTTCTGATATAAAGTGAGAGAAAAATTTTAAAAAAATGCATTATCAATAGGAAGGTCATTCATGACCTTTGTAAAAGAATTTTGGTGAAGTAGTGAGATCATGCAGACTTGGAAAGAATGGTTAGAATGTCTCAAAAACAATTCTTTAAAATAAAATTATCCAAAGCTGACCATGCTTGACTGTAACATCATATGTTTTAAGTCTTAAAGAGGAAGAAAAAAATAAAAGAAATAGAGCTTGGATTACACACAGTGATTTAAATGATAATATTCATGTGTTGACCTTAAATAGAAAGACTTCTATGGGTTTCTATGGGCTTCTCATGAAATACTCTAGTGGAGTTCGGGAAAATAACAAAAATAACTCACTGAAGAGAAACCTGAGACATAATGGTTGTTTTTCCTTTAGATGGAAATGCAATTTATATGGAATTTACTAATGTTTCACATTTATCGTAAAAGACAGATCCTTCTTCCACAAGACAACAGATGAATTCCCTTGAGGTTATTCAGCATTTTCTGTGTAGTTATACACAGAGAATACTTTAAGAACTGATGCGAGGAAAGGAGTTAGTTCTAAGGGAAGGTCTAGTGTTGACTGGCGTTCTTAGGAGAAAAGAAAATAATTTAAGAAATGTTGTGAATATTCATAATATCCCATTAACAGATATAATAATTTTCAGCTCTATAACTAAGCATGCTGTTATCTCCTTTCTATCACAGTTAATATTTCATAAAATGTTCTGATACACTGCAGGGTTACCAACACTTCTTTAATGTAACATTTTTCTTTGAAGGACTGAAACCAAGTGGTCTCTCCAGGGCATCATAAATCTTAGTTTTCATTTAGAATATAGAAACTATAAAGAACATAAAACAATATTTAAGCCTCAGAGAAGACCAATTTCCAATACAAAATGGGATTGTTATGACAGTAAAGGAATGAGCAGATGAGAATAGGAACACTCCAATTTACACAAGGCTGCCAAAAACAAAATAAAGAAGGCATAGGAGCCCCAGGGATGGTACATGATAAAGCAGTGACCAGAAAACTGAAAAGGTCCATGTGGACTATTCCATTTTCCAGCCATCTGTAAAAAAAGACTATAGAATATCAAGATTTAAATGATATTGCTAAAGACAGATGCTCAAATGATTTAAATATACATATTTTACATTTATATACATTCATAAATATATGAATCAAGTTAAGAAGATCTTGTTTTAGGTAAATATACAATAAACATAACATGATCTGAGAAAGCTTTAAGGTAAAATAACTGCATGGAATTAAGCCATAATACATTATAATTCCCTAATTACATACACCATCTTTAAACTTTTGAAGCCATTAAAGCATAGCAGGAATTTAATGGGATATCTAATTTTGTCTACATCTATTGCATGATTCATTTCTTAGAAGTTTTTGTGAGTCTAAGTGTGGGTAGCAAACTTTCAGATTGTTTATATCCCAACAGTATATTATTGTTCTATTTCTAAATATACCCTGGGATTTGCAAAAATAATATAGATGGAGTTTCTTACAAACATCAACGATTTCCATTAAAATGTTTAAAAAGATGGGAGTTTTACTGTAAACTTTTGTTGTGTTAAATAGTACAAAAATACCAATGTACTTCATTGTGCTCTCAGTGAAAATTAAAAAAAATTAATAATTGACTAAATCGACAAAATAACAAGCAATCATCTAATAAGCATTTACGATACACAAAACACTCTTCTGAATGTTTTGGATGTTTAACCCATATCATCTTCACATTAAATTTATGAAGCACTATTTTTTTTTTAAGATTTTATTTATTTATTTGAGAGAGAGAGAATGAGAGACAGAGAGCATGAAAGGGAGGAGGGTCAGAGGGAGAAGCAGACTCCCTGCCGAGCAGGGAGCCCGATGCGGGACTCGATCCTGGGACTCCAGGATCATGACCTGAGCCGAAGGCAGTCACTTAACCAACTGAGCCACCCAAGTGCCCTGAAGCACTATTTTTTAAAAGAATTTTATAGATTTGGTAACCAGAACACTGACAGCTTAAGTCACTGAGTCCAGTGAGTTGCCAAGACTTGACCCTAGGTAGTCTGACTCCAAAACCTGTGCCTATAAAGAGTATGTTATTTTGCAAACTTTCTTGTGAATTTTTTATTCCATATACCAGTAAGTCAAATTACTACCTTTATCTAAATTAAGTTTGTAGACAGTACTGGCATAGTATGTAGAAATGATATAAAAGTATTAATATGATACAATTTAAAGATTTCCCACAAAAAAATTCTCTCACCTCCTTCTCATTGTTTTTATTCTCAGTCCATTAATAAATGACTAATTCCCTTTGTTTAAAATAATACAGTAAAATAAAAATGCTTATGGGTGGTAAATACTTCATGCTGTAATTAATCAGTTATTGTTTTGTATAAAGTTCCTAAAATGTGGCCCGAGGACTCCTGGAATCAGAATTACCATGTCTCCTAATTATTTAAACACTTTTAGACATATCTCATCTTATATTTCTGCTGGTGGAGACTGATAGTAGTTATTAAACGAGCTCTCAGGTAATACATGGGTAGAGTAAAATTTCAAAGTTGGCTTAAATATGAATGAATTCTATGTTGTTGGGTTTTTTTTTCATCCTAAAAGTAAGACTTGAGCGAGCATGAAGATGTTGGATACCTTAAGTTGTTGAGCTACGATGCTACTGAAGATGGGAGTCATGTATATAGAAAATATGGTAAAATAGTAATAAATTCTTGTATACCTTAAAATACCAATGAGTGATGTTAGTGACTGAATGTGGTTGATTTCAAATCATTAACTTTTTGTCATAATTAAATATTCATAAAATACTGCAAAAGATCATCAATCATTTAAAGTATTCTAAAATGTTGAGAATTTTTTTTAGATTTTGTTTTACCAAAAGATAGATTATTTAGCTTAAACTACATTAAAATAATTGAAAATTAATATTAATTGGATTGTTACAAGCCAAATGCTATTAAAATGCATTTTAATAAAAATGTTTTGTTCTTTTTACAAATTTATTGTGTCCACTGCTTTAAATGTCTACAAAATTGACTGGCATTTTAAAGACTTTGACATATACAGTTTCCTGTTTTAATTATTGTTGGGAAGACAATTGGTTGTGTTTTGAGAATTTTCAAAAGCCGAACCAAGACTCACACATTTAAGTTGCCTAACATTACAAATTGAAATAAAAAATGTCTATTTACAATAGGATAAAGTTGTGTGGGAAGAAGGTAAAAAGAAGTTAAAGAAACGGGCAACAGATTTTAAAATTCCCTTTTTACTCATATGATCCAATTTGAGCTGGAATACAACCCATGCAATCTGTAGGGTGTCAGTAAGAAACAGAGCAGCAGATGAGTAGGAATTGACATCTGTGGCTTGGGAAAAAATTTGGCAAGGAGAGCAAAAAACAAGTAGTTAAATTGCTCTAAATGGCCATAAAAATATAGTCTTCTGAAAAACAAAGGGCAGTTCCTTCCCCTATTAAGTAATACTTTTTTGGCAATAGAGCCATAAGTGAGAAGTCAAAATATTCATTCTAAAAACAGTACAAGCATGCATTTTATGGAGTATAGAAAGATAGAGAAGCATATTTTTATATGTAGTAGACAACTTAAAATATTTAATGTAAATCTGCAATACTTTGGAAAATACATCTCAGGTTCCATCAATGACACTTTTGCAAAAATCAGGATTGTACTGTTCAAAAACCTTCTTAGGTTTGCATAATTATCTCCTCAAAAAACAAACCCATGAGAACAATTTATACTAACATCTATGAGTTACAATACCTAATAAATTATCAAGATGAACTAGAGATCAGAGATAATTAAGTATACACAGGGCCTATGGTTACTGATATAATTTTAGATCTTCAATGAAAATAAAACAGACAATGCACAAATTCATTACCATAAACCAAGAATCATATTGTCAGGTCAAAATCAAATGCTAGAGAATACAAGCATTTACAGTAAAGAAATAAACAAAGAAATGCTACAGCAAAATGCTCTTCTTCTGTGATATTAAATCAGACTCCTCTTTATCACTTTTAGAAACATCTTAAACACAGTGAACCCTACATTACCACCCCTGCCCATAACATACATTTGAATATAATGTGAATTTTTAATTGAATCATAGTCTCCAAGTAAAGTTCACATTTACTGCTTGGATGTGGGGTAGGAGAATGGAAGAACATGATTAAATGACTAAATGACCTTCCTCAATTTAGTGTATGGTCAGTTGTGTACATAATAAATTTTTCTAGCTTTAATTTTGTGTTTTTTTCTCTGGTAGTACAGACTGGCTGAGAACTAGTTTTTTTGTTTGTTTGTTTGTTTTTTATTCTTGCTATAACATAACCCCAAATTTTACTTGATTGATATTTTCGAGCCAAACTTCGTTTTGGTGGAATATTATGATATTACATATAGAGAACATGCAAACTAATTACAAAATCATTCTTAATTCTTCAGATTTCTACAATTAAACATCTTTTTTTTAAAAGATTTTATTTATTTATTTGAGAAAGAAAAAAAGAGAGCCCACGAGCGCTCTTGACCCCAGTGAGCAGGAGGGAGGGGCAGAGGGAGAGGGAAAGAGAGAATCTTCAAGCCAACTCCTGCTGAGCGTGTGACCCTGCGGGACTCGATCCCAGGACCCTGAGATCATGACCTGAGCTGAAGGCAGATGCTTGACCAACTGAGCCACTCAGGAAACCCAGTTAGAACATCTTAATGAGATGAAATGAGACCTCCAGAACATTGATTGAAATAGCAATATTACTAAAATATTGCACTCATGAAACAATTTACATGAATAATAGATGTTAAATTTGGGAAATATGCTAAAATTATATATCAAACCCAATGTAACATATTATTTTTCATAATAAAATATATCCCATGTCTACAAAATGAAGTGACATATTTATTTTTTTTAAAGATTTTATTTATTTGAGACAGAGAGAATGAGAGAGAGAGCACATGAGAGGGGGGAGGGTCAGAGGGAGAAGCAGGCTCCCTGCTAAGCAGGGAGCCCGATGCGGGACTCCATCCAGGGACTCCAGGATCATGACCTGAGCTGAAGGCAGTCGCTTAACCAACTGAGCCACCCAGGCGCCCTGAAGTGACATATTTATAGACATATTCTTTACTAAGAATAAGTCAGGACCTCAATAACAATCTGCTAAATGGCCTCTATTGATTTACCTGTAAGCCCATCTTCAGAAAACATTTATTCATTCAGTTAATTTACCTTAAGGCTACATTCTGAATTCTGTAAGAACTGGTTAGAGATCATCTGTAGATCCAGACAATGTTGGCCAGCCTAATTTGAGTTGAACCACCTAAATGGTAATTTTAAGTGCTAAAATAATCCTTTTGCCATGGCATTTAGCTATGTTTGTATGACCATTTTAATTCCTCAAAGTTTAGTTCCCAGTGACTGATATTCTTCTCCTGGGATATGTTTTATTGGCATCCAAATACAATACTCTTGAAGTAATGGATTGGTTTTATGGATTAATGCAAAGTTGTTTTAAGAAACCTGAATTGCAGGAAGCCTACTTCTTGGTATATAAAACTTTTAGATCCTGCTAAACATCCAAGCTAAACATGTTTTTAAAAATTAATAAAGCAGCAGGGAAAGTGCTATGTGAAGCAAAGCAGGTCTTCAACAAATATTTGTTAATTGACTGAATGAACTAATGAATGAATAGGTTGGCCTCCCTCGTTTATTGGTAATTATTACTACAGTTTTCCATATTATTAGGATGGAATTTATTCATTCTTGTTTTAATTTGTGTTTTTAAATCAAGTATAGTTTGCATCAGAGCATATGTCTCACCTGTTGGGACTTAGGGTTCCTGTTTGGTAGTTCTTTACACTGCTACAGGCATTTAAAAAATATCGACTGAATGCCTACTATGTAAAGTAGAATATTTTCTAGCTAGATTGGAAAAGCTCCATATTTAGCTCCAGGGATGACTGGGATTCTGGTATCGATTCTGGACAAGATAAGGATGAATAAACTAACTAATAATTTTTAAATCATTCTTTAGTTTGACCTTCCTTGGGCAGGGCAGACTTGTTTATTGATGGCTTTTACCTGGTGTAATCTGATAGGCAGCTTTACTTGGCTACATGACCTGGGAGATGAAAAGGCCCCACTGAAAACTTTTGTGGAAGCTCTCCTAAAACCAAGATTTCTTGCACATATCTTAGTGGTTCATACTCCAAAGACCAAGCACAATCTGTGTGATTGAGAAAAATCCCAAGTATATGTTCATTGCTTGCTTTTGGGTCTTAAGCAGTACCATATCATCTACCTTTAATAAAGTCTTGCATGAAAATGCTCTGTGGCATTTTGTGAGTACTTTCAATTGCTGAAAATGTATAAATTTTGCAGCAATTATGAAATGAATTGATGGAAATTCAATATTGTACAGGAAGATATTACACCCTTGTGGAGCACACAGTACCCTCTTTAAACCTCATTCTTCTTTCTCTACAGATGATCTCAGTCTCCCACACTTCCAGGTACCATACATTTGCCATTTTGAATGGCAAGCTATTAAAATACTACTTTTAAGCTGTTCTATATTTTGTTACAAGTGTTTCATTCTTTCATAATTTGTGGTTTGATAAAAATGTTCAGGAAACTGAAAATTTTGTGCAGAATAGCAAGATAATATTTGAAAAGAACTCAGAAAACACTATTAAACGTGGCTTTTGCCTTATCTAAAACATACTATAGGTACCTTTTGTCCCTAAAAATGACTGAGGTACAGTGATTTCTTCTATGGAGACACAGGTTTGATCATGATAACTGGAAATAGATTTAGTAATAGGATATAGGTATTTACAGTCGTATTTTATGACTATAGCAGAGATCCCAGTTAATGCCTGGGAAATTCGTATTTATTATCTATGGAAAGAGACACAGGACTTTGAGGACCTTCTATCTTCTTTAATTTATTGTAAATAATATTGACTCTAATAAACTAATAAACGGTTAAAATAAAGACCATTGTTCATACTTTTTCAAACGTTATGTTAATTTGTATTAGAGTAATAGAAATGTGTATTACAAAAAAACAATAGTGCTGAAGGTTAAAGAAGTTGACAATTTTTTTTTAAGATTTTATTTATTTATTTGAGAGAGAGAATGAGATACAGCACAAGAGGGAAGAGGGTCAGAGGGAGAAGCAGACCCCCCGCCGAGCAGGGAGCCCGATGTGGGACTCGATTCCGGGACTCCAGGATCATGACCTGAGCCGAAGGCAGTCGCTTAACCAACTGAGCCACCCAGGTGCCCAGAAGTTGACAATTCTTTTGGTATCTACATTCATCATTCTATATAAAAATGTTCATATTATTTTTGGTGGATCAATTTTAGACATCATCTAAATAATTCCATTAATAGAAAGATATGTTTTTAAAAAATCCATTAGTTCCTTCCTACCAATAAATACGATTTTTTAAAGTTAAATCATCAGTTAATATTATCATTATAATAATGTTTAATGATGAGTCAAAAATATATTATCATCATGATTCCTTTTTTGAAGGTTTTTTTATTACCTGAAGCTAATAACTGAATCTTATTTTACATTTTCATAAATTTCTATAAGCATATTATGAATTTGTATTCCCCAAATTTGATACAGATATTTAAGATGCTAAACAAAATATTTTTCCCAAATACTCCAACTCAGCCTACGAGTTTCATATTTCTCTTGTAGAAATATCTTTCAAAGCTTCCAAATTTCTGTTGTCAAATTGATCTTTAAGCCTACTGCATATGTATCATAATGTTCCCAGTGTCTGTTGATGTATAAAACCTACCCCAGACTAAGTAACTTAAAACCATCAGTAAATAGTTTGATAATGAAACTGTAATTTCAGTAGCAATTGGCAAGGATAGCTTATTTTTGCTCCACACGTTGTCAGCTGGGGTGATTTGGATGCCAAGGATGACTAGACAGGCGGATGCTGTTACACACGAAGATTTGCTCCTTCATATGCAGAATATGGGCTGAGATCTCCTGCATCTGCAGATCGGAACAGCTACATGGGACCAGTATATGGCTTCCTCAGAGCATGATATCTGTGTTTCAAGAGCAAGGTTCTCAAAACAACAGGAAAGAATTTCACGATTTTTTTTACACCTGCCTTTGGAAAACACATAGCTTTACTTCTGCCATTCTCTCTTGAGGGAGGCAGACACAATCATGTAACAAAGTTGGAGAGGAGTGGACCCTTTCAGTCAATGGTAAGAGTAACAGTGTCATATTGTAAAGGCATGTGGGATGGGATATATCATAGGGGCCCTATTTGGAAAGTGTACATAGCCATATACCATACATGGCTCTTCTCTGTTAAATTCCCACAACTTCATGTTCCTCTTAGATAAGCTGAAGTACAACCCCTAGCTTCTGAGAAATAGTTTAAGGATAATAATGTAAGTTCAAATACATATACATGTTTAGAGAATAAACATTGGAAAGACAACATTTAACTAGTGGTTTCAAAAAGAGAAAATGTAATAAAAGATAAAGAAGGAATTATCAAAGAAATATGAAAATACAATTATATGAAATTATGTGGCTACTTGTACTATGTACTATGACTAATTGCAATATATATAATATATATAATTGTATATAATTTTTATTTATTATGTTTAATTGTATATATATTTTAGTATTTTTTTAAATTGTATATTTTAGAGTAATTTTAGGGTCACAGCAAAATTGAAAAATCACGGCAAAATCTCTGTACCTTTTTCTTATTTTGCTGTGAAACTAAAATTGTGACAAAGGTACAGAGAATTCCTATATACTCCCTGTACTCCCCTCCACATGCATAGCTGTCTACATATCAACATCCCCCACTGGAGTGGTACATTTATTACAACTGATGAACCTACACTGATGTATCATAACCACCCCAAAGTCCACAGTTTCTATTGGGATTCTATCTCATGGGGCGCCTGGGTGGCTCAGCCATTAAGCGTCTGCCTTCGGCTCAGGTCATGATCCCAGGGTCCTGGGATCGAGCCCCACATCGGGCTCCCTGCTTGGCGAGAAGTCTGCTTCTCCCTCTCCCACTCCCCCTGCTTGTGTTCCCTCTCTCGCTGTGTCTCTCTCTGTCAAATAAATAAAATCTTTAATAAAAAAAAAAAGGATTCTCAGTATTTTACATTCTATGGGTGTGGACAAATGTATGACATGTATCCATCATTATGATATGCTCATTATTTTACTGCCTTAAAAATCCTCTCTGCTCTGCCTATTATCCCTTCTTCCCCCAACTCCTGGCAATCTCTTGACATTTTTTCATCATCTGCATAGTTTTGTCTTTTCCAGAATGTCATATAGTTGGAATCATAGGGCACCTAGCTTTTTCAGATTAGCTTCTTTCACTTAGTAATATGCATTTAAGTTTCCTTGATGTCTTCACATGGCTTGGTAGCTCATTTCTTTTTAGCCCTAAATAACATTCCATTTTCTGAATGTACCACAGTTTTATTTATCCATTTGCCTGCAGAAGGACATCTTGGTTGCTTCCAAGTTTTGGCAGTTATGATAAAGCTGCCAATAACATCCATGTGCCAGTTTTGTGTGGATTTAAATTTTCTATTCCTTTGGGCAAATACTAAAAAATATGGTAGTTGGATCATATGGTAAGAGTATATTGATTTGGTAAGAAACTGCCAAAATACTTTCCAAAGTGGCTACATCATTTTACATTCCCAACAGTAATGGTGTTGTCAGTTTTCTGGAATTTGGGCGTTTTATAAATGTGTAGTGATAACCCATTGCTGTTTTCATTTATAATTCCCTGAGGGCATATGATATGGAGCATCTTTTCATATGTTTATTTTCTGTTTGCATATCTTCTTTGGTGAGGTGTCTGTTAAAGTATTTGGCCCATTTTTTAATCCAATTGTTTTCTTGTTGTTGAATTTTAAGAGTCTGTTCTATATATATATCTATATCTATATATATATATCTATAGATATAGATATATATATATAAAGATTTTATTTATTTATTTATTTGACACAGAGAGAGAGAGAGCACAAGTAGGCAGAGCGGCAGGCAGAGGAAAAGGGAGAAGCAGGCTTGCCCCCAGGCAGGGAGCCTGATGTGGGGCTGGATCCCAGGACCTTGTGTTCATGACCTGAGCCAAAGGCAGACGCTTAATGACTGAGCCACCCAGATGCCCCTCGTTCTATATTTTGGATAACAGTCTTTTGCAAACATTTTCTCCCAGTCTGTGGTTTGTCTCATTCTCTTATATAGCCAAATAGATCTTTCACCAATACCTCAATATTCTTTCACCAATACCTCACTGTCTTGATAACTGTCATTTTATAATAAGTCTTAAAGTCAGTGTCTGTCCTCCAACTTTGTTCTTCTGCATCAATAATATATTGGATTTTCTGGGTCTTTTGAATCAGTTTATCAATATGCATAAAATAAATTTCTGGGATTATAGATCAGGATTGCACTGAATCTAAGTTGAGAAGAACTGATATATTGACAATAACAAGTCTCCCTATCCATGCACATGGGCTAGCTCTTCTTCATTCACTTAGCTATTCTTTGATTTTGTTCATCAGTGTTTTATAGTTTTCCTCATATAGATTTTGCACATATTTTGTTTCACTTATACCTGAATATTTCATTTTTTGGAAGTTCTAATGTAAATAGTATTGTGTTTTTAATTTGAAATTCTCTCGTTTATTGCTGATATATAGGAAAGGAATCAACTTTTTTATATTAACCTGCACCCTACAATTTTGCTATAATTCCTTATTAGTTTCAGGGGTTTTGTTGCTGTTGTTTTGTTAATCATTCTGTTATATTCTCTGAAAATTGAGAAAAGTATTTTAAAATTCCTTAAAGTATGCTAAAATTCTTGCCATTCCTGCAATACACATTGATTTCATTGATTTTATTCTCTCTTTCTCTTTATAATTATGTTCTCTAATGCTTTATTTATACATTTTTTGAAGAACTAGATCTTTAAATAAGGAATCACTGTAAATAAAATTAACCAAATATGTAACAATGTATAAATATTTATCTGAAATGTAATATTTAAATATAAAAACTGTTACTGTGGATTTGCATGCAGATTCCATGAAATTATTAAAGTTGCAGGTGAATCTGAGTAAGAAGACATACACTGAATGGTAGGCATATGTCAGATAATTTTCTGAACACCAAGTGTTTAAATGTACTGTGCATTTTCACTATAATATTCCTGAAGTAATTAAGGGAAAATGACTTTAATGACAATAAAAATTTATGTGAGGAAAATGAGTGATCCTAAGAGGGCTAAAAAATTACACATATAATAGGAAATTTATAAGTTATAAAATATACTGAGAAACATAAAACTATAAAATACATAATCTGGTGATTCATGTGTCCTAAATAAATGGAAGGCTTAATATTGTGAAGATTGACAATACTTTCCAGATTGCTGTGACTATATACAGAAATTTTTTTTCATAATTACTCCCAAAGTACCCTAACTAGAAACAACCTAAATATCCTTCAACTGGTAAATGTTGGCACATCCATATCACGATATTCTACTCAGCTATGAAAAAGAATAAACTTGTGATACATGCAACAACATTAATGAATATAAACTATATTGTGCTAAGTGAACAAAGACAGGTTCAAAGTCTAAATGACTCTATATTATGAATTCATTGATTTATTACTGAGTAAAAGGCAAAATTATTGGAAGGAAACAGTGTTATCAGGGGCTATAGGCTGGCAGTGGAGACTGACTACAAAAGAGTTTGAAGAAAATTTTTGAAATGATAGAAATTTTCTATGTTCTTAATTTGATGGTGATTACATGACTGCATGTGTTTGTCAAGTCATAAAAGTGGACTAAAAATGGGTAAATTTTATGGTCTAGGTCACATAAATTATATTTATGTAAATTATTCCTCAATAAATCTGAAAAGGAGATAAAATAATATTTGAAAGAATTAGATTAAAAATGGTAATTGCAAAAAATGAGACTATATATAAAGAAAATCTTTAAAAAAACTCTAAATATTATAATCATTATGAATTTTTGTATGACTATTGTGTTTTTTAATATAACTATTGTATATAAATATATATAAAAATAAATTTTTATTATTTTGCTTATTTATATATGTAGCCCGCTATTCAGAAAATAAGATTTTAAAAGCTACCATTTAAAATTACATCAAAATATATGAAATTTTCAGAATATACACAATCAGATATGGGAAATACCAGTATGGGATATTTTATTTTATTAATTTTTTAAAGTTTTATTTATTGATTTATTGATTTATTGATTTATTGATTTGACAGAGAGCAAGAGATAGAGCAGGAACATAAGCAGGGGGACTGGGAGAAGGAGAAGCACACTCCCTGCAGAGCAGGGAGCCCGATGCGGGGCTCGATCCCAGGACCCTGGGATCATGACCTGAGCCGAAGGCAGACGCTTAACAACTGAGCCACCCAGGCGCCCCAATGGAATATTTTAAATGTAATTAAAATATATTAAAGAAAACAGTAATTAAAAGAATTTGCAATGAATGGTTCCTTTATTGATGTGGAAAATGTAAAATTAGAACTGTATTTGTACACCAAATCAATCACAAGAAAGACAGAGGAAAAAAACAAACCAAGAAAGATATGAAGCCATTAAAATTCTAATTTATTGCTGGTTGGGATGTTAACTGATAAGAATCAGTTTAGAAAACATTTTGGTATTATCTAATAACATTTAAAATAATACATATCTCGGGGCACCTGGGTGGCTCAGATGGTTAAGCATCTGCCTTCAGCTCAAGTCTTGATCTCAGAATCCTGGAATTGAGCCCCACATCGCGACGGGCTCTCAGCTCAGTGGGGAGTCTGCTTCTCCCTCTGCCTCTCCTGCTTGTGCTCTCTCTCTCATGCTCTCTCAAATAAATGAATAAAATCTGAAAAAAAAATACATATCCTATTATGCCATAATGATTCTCCTTTGCTCTATATAAAATTTTGCCCATACTGTGATATATGTACAAGAATGCTCCTTAGCACCATTATTACTTATCACAAAAACCTAGAAATAACCTGAATATCCACCAGGAATGTTATAGATGAATAAACTGTTGCATGCTTATACAATTAAATATAATACACTTGTAAAAATGAATAATCTGTAGCAGTATGCAGGAACATGGACACATTTTACAAATAAAAAATGCTGAAGGAAATAAGCTAGTCAAAAAGAATATGGAAATTATGATTGCATTAATATAAGTGAAAAATATGACAAAACTAAGTTATGATTTGGGAATGAAAACTTAAGTGATAAATTTATGAAGAGAATCAAATGCAGAAGAAATCTGAGTCAGGAGAGTAGATACCTGAGGGGAATGGGACTCATAATTCAGAAAAAGAACCCAGGGATCTACTAAGGTAATGGTAATATTTTAATTCCTGGCCACAGTGGTGTTCAGCCACTTGCTTACTATATAAATATTTCTCTAAATGTATTCACATGCTTTACACATATTTCATTATGTAAGTTATATTTAAGAATTTTAAAAATACATTAGTGCTTAACAAATAGAAAAATAAGTGATAAAATCAATGGCGTTTTTTGAAAGTAGGAGACTAGAGAAAACTTTGACAAAAAAGATACTAGAATTAAGTACAGAACCTAGTGATAACTGGGGATGAGGCAGTGGGAATTTTAGTTGATGGTAGGATACAGATTTCAGCAAAGGGTATAAACATGGAGCAACAATGGAGGTAAATAATGGGGACAAAGTGGCTTTAAAGAACAAAGATTTCAATAAGTAACAGGTAACAAAAATTTTGAAATATTAGAACAGTATGTAGAAGCATGAGGATTAGGTGAATAAAACATTTATTATGTTTATTAATTGATTAATTAGATGTTGTTTATCACTTGATATAGCTCATTGTAACTGGTTCTTATACAAGGTGGATCCAAACATTTGAAGGAGTGTGTTTGCTGTAACAATGAGACATAGGGAAAGCAAGTCTCTTTTCTTTTATGAAAAAGAATGGAGGATTTTCTCAGCTATTGTGTTCTCCAGTCTTTTCAAAGGCTGATTCTCTTCTCCTTACCTGTGAGACCTACCCGAAGTCCCCAAATCAATCCTGACTTGAGTCTACTGCATTCCATTTCAGTAGGATCTAACGTTGTAAGTCATCATTATCTTTTCAGCCAGACCCAGGAAACACTCCCTAGGAACTGATGCTATGAGAATCTAGAAATTAGAAAAAGGCCCCTCCAGAGATAAGAGATGACTTGTGGTAGGATTGTCACAAACTCCTTCTGCCAGCTCATGAACTTGGAGACCTTTCTCTCTTTGTGGAATAGGGATATAGACCTTTGAGGAGAGAGCACTTTCAAGGAGATGCTGATAACTCTTTACTTCTGAGGAGGCATGACTGAGCTAGTTCTGCAAGTTGAAAAAGAAGGTCGCAACTGGCACTAACTGGTGCTAGAAATAACTGCTGCTTTTATTTAACAGGTGGAAAGGGAGAAATGTGATGTGCAGAGTCTCAGTCTCAGTATCACAAAACAGAGTAGAAGGAGATGCTTCGAACTGAGAGACAACAACTTAATAACTGGCACCCTCAACTACTCAAATTTTTCAATTTCAAACTCAGCAGTAATATCAACTCTTCATAGTACTTTTCTGAACATTATGAATACACATGGCAGAGATAGTTATTTGCCCATCAAAAATATATAGTTCTCTGCCATAATATTGCATTGTTATTGGAAAAAAGCTTACCAGCCAAGGGAACATTCTGCATCCCTCTTACAACTAGGTTGGAACTGATATGATTGATGAGTTCTGGACAAAGAATTTCGGTGGAAGAAGTTACGTATTTTCTTGTCCATGTGCCAGTTAGATATCAAAGCACAGACACCTTTGGGAGATATGTAACAGCCTTTTTCCTGTATCACCTCTACCTTGCCCGTGGTTGGACTTTATGTGAGAATAAATTTTCATTATGCAAATCCACTGAGATTTAGAATTTTCTCTCTTAAGGTATCTATTATTATGCTAATATAGGAGTCTGTAATTTTTTTTTCTATAAAAATCCAGGTCCAGATAACAAATATTTTAGGTTTTGTGAGCAAGATTGTCTCTGTCTTAACTATTTAATACTATAATCACAGTATTATAGCTACAGACAATACTTAAATGAACAAGCATTGCTGTGTTCCAATAAAATTTTATTTACAAAATTAGGGGTGGGGCCAGATTTGACCCATAGGCTATAGTCTATAATACAATAAACAAAACTAATGCCTGGGCCTTATTTTGTGTCTCCCATTAAGGATGAGTGTTGTTAATATTTAGGGTAGAGAAGGAGAAATTTTTATATAGAATCAAGGTTAAAGGAAGATGTCATTTTAAAATAAACTAAATTAAATGTGTAGGCAGAAGAAAGGACAAAATATGTACATGTAAGATGTATATAAAAGAGGAAGAATACATTTAATTGATTAAGCAAGGACTTAGATAAAAGGGAGGACATGTGGTATATGGAAACTAACTTTGGAAAAGAGTGAGACACTACTTGCTGGAAACAGAAGGAATGTTATTTGGGTGGGTGAAGAAAAGAAAATCTTAGATAAGATAGAGAAAAATGGTTACTGAGGAGTAGAAGCTGAGATGGTAGATATCATTGGATACGCCAAGATAGTTGTTAGATAGAAGAGATTTTAAGACATATAATTTTAGAAAATTTTATAATGCAAATTAAGCTTTTTTAAATTGAAGTAAAATTCATATAATATTAATCATTAGTGGAATTACTAGATCATATGATAATTCTATTTTTAATTTTTTGAGGAACCTCCATAATGGCTATAACAGTTTACATTTCCTCCAACAGTGCACAAGGATTCCCTTTTTCTCCACATCTTTGACAACACTTGTTATTTCTTGTGTTTTTCATTTTAGCCATTCTGATAGGTGTGAGGTGATAAATCATTGTGGTTTCAATTTCCATTTCCCTGATGATTAGTGATGTTAAGCAACTTTTCATGTGTCTGTTAACCATCTGTATGTCTTTTTCAGAAAAATGTCTATTCAGGTCCTCTGCCCATCCTAGCCACAGCAATTAAACAAACAAAAAAGAAATAAAGGCATCCAAATTAACAAGAAAGAAGTAGAATTTTCATTATTTAAAACAACACAATACCATATATAGAAAAATCTAATGATTCCACCAAAAAACTACTAGAACTGATGAATGAATTCAGTAAAGTCACAGGATACAAAATTAATATACAGAAATCTATTGTATTTTTATACACTAATAATGAAGTAGCAGAGAGAGAAAAGGAAAACAATTGCATTGAAAATTGCACCAAAACAATAAAATTCCTAGGAATGAACTTAACCAAGGAGGTGAAGGAACTGTACTCTGAAAATTATAAAAAATTGATGAAGAAAACTGAAGATGCCGCAACCAAATGGAAAGATATTCCATGCTCATGGATTGGAAGAACAAATATTACTAAAATGTCCATACTACCCAAAGCAATCTACAGATTTAATACAATCCCTATCAAAATATCAAAACTAGAACAATTAATCCTAAAATTTATATGGACTCTGAATAGCCAAAGAAATCCTGAGAAAGAAGAACAAAACTGGAGGTAACACAATCCCAGATTTCAAGATATATAATAAGCTACAGTAATCAAAACAGTAAGCTATCGGCACAAAAACAGACACAGATAGGTGCATGGATCAGAATAGGGAGCCCAGAAACAAACCCATGTTTATATGGTCAATTAATCTACAACAAAGGAGGCAAGAATACACGATGGGGAAAAGATAATCTCTTCAACAAATGGTGCTAGAAAAACTGGATGGGTACATGAAAAAAAAATGAAACTAGATCACTTTCTTACATCATACACAAAAATAAACTCAAAATGGATTACAGACCTAAATGTGAGACCTGAAACCATAAAACTCTTAAAAGAAAACATAGGCAATAATTTCTTTGACACTGACATATGTAAACAAAATCATTGTGATGTACACTTAAAATGTCTTACAATCTAATTGTCAATTATACCTCAATAAAGCTGAAGTAGGAAGTAAAAATATAAAACCCAAAAAAAATGGATGGACAAAAAATTTAAGAACCCGAATATAATGTACTTTTAGTGTACCATAGAGTCAAAGAAGGATAGGACCAGCATTACTTACTTGAGGGTAAGTAAATAATGATAATGAGAATGCAGAGTCATGCCTAAGTAGGTGACATGAACTTCTCATGAAGTAATTCTAATGCTACTGGCAGATCAATAATTTGCAAATGAAAATGAGGTGGTAGTAATGTGATAACCCATATCACCATTTCTTTGAGTTAGGGGAGTGGGTGATACATTGTCCCTGATTGAGAGCAAAGAATTAAGAATTGATACAATGATTGCAAATGTTCAAGAGTGAAAATTTTGTTCACATGAGACTGCAGATTTCCTGGAGCAAAACAGAAGTAGAATAGACTCAACAAGGTTATTGACCAGCTAGGGAAACATAAGTTACTTAAGTTTCAGATACTGTCAAAAGATAGTAGGAAGGAAGTTTGCCATAAGAGATGTGATTTCAGACTTGATAAAATGTAGATAAAATTAACTTGGATTTTCAACATTTTTGTAACAGGTGATTTCTCTACTTTTCCTGAATTGTGACACTTTCAGTACTTGAAATCCTTTTGCTTTTGATATACTGTTTTGCCTTTAGAGCTTCGTAGTTATACAAGCAGTTTAGTGTTTTAGCCCCATTTTCTGGGTGAAGTAGCTGATGTCTACAGAGATAAGTAACACAGTGAGCTCCAGGTGACAGGGCAAGTAGTGCTCAGACTGAGATCTTGGACTTGTAATTGAATATCCCAATCAGGCCTTTATTTATTCTACATCAACACTACCTCCAAGGTATTAGGTATTAATCTTTGCCACAAATTGTGAAACATGTTTTCTGTCACGTTTCTTTGATTTCATTGGTAGAAATCTACAGATACGCCTTACATAGGGGTTTCCAGAGTTCGTTTGAATTAAGTTTTATTGTTAAGTTATACAAATTGAAATCACTGTGGTTGATAAATTATTTTTCTCCTGAAAAAATAAGAGCTTATATGTTAATTCTTGAATAAAATGGAAACAGAAACCCAAAAAGAAGGGGGCAACAGATGTTTTCCTCTAAGAAAAATTGCCGCTGATTGCACATTTTCAGTCCCATGCAACAGACTGTGTCACACTTAGTGACAGATAACAATACAAAAATAATCCCAAGTCATAAGACTTTTATGAAATGCCAGGTATGGCAAATGTGGAAAATGAGAAAAGAAAACAGTCTGTATTCAGATGAGTGTTTCACAAATACTATTTTACCTGAACACCATCTTTATCATATAGCATCTAGGCTGTTATACATTTATAACAGCAATTGAGAAGGGGCATCACAAAGATTGCTGTGCAGTTTGGTGATCACATATAACCAGAGCTAAAGTCCTGTGCATCAAAATACGTTTGGTATTAAGAAATACATCTGATACATTTGACTGATTATTGGAAAGTGAATCCGAAATGGCACTAAAGCAGGAATAAAATAGAAGTCTTAATAGATATTTGAATAAAAATATCTTAATTTATTACTGCAATCTTTGAAGAGACAGTACATTTGCTTGAAAACAGTATGAAAAAATATGGTTTTGCAAGTCATTTAGTTTGTGATATAATGAACCAAATGGCTTGCTGAAAATTTGGATGAATTCCAGTTCAACAGCCACTATTCAAATTGATAGTGACAGCTCATTCTGAGGAAAAAATGTTATTTTCAAATGATTGATATGAACTCAAAGGGGTGTGAAGAACTATAGTGTTTGTGCACAGGCGTTGTGACAGGTTGGCACTTCTTTAATTCCGATTTAAAACAAGCCAGGGCACTGCAGTTTCCAATGCCATTAAGCTTATATACCACATGAAATTATTTGATGCACTGGATTATTCCAAAAAGCAAAATGTGCCAAAATTTCAAAACTATGAGTCTGATTTCTGTATTAGATTGGCACATTATCTTCTAAAACTAATTCCAATATTTTCTTTCTTTAATAAGAGAGAAAACATGCGTACATATTAATTAAACTTAATTATAACTTAGTAAATGCTCATTCTTTAATTGTGAAATCCAGAAGTGTACCAGGTGAAAGGAAATAGACTCCCTGCCATAAAAATAAAACATTAAATTCAACATCAAAATAATGGGGTTATAACTCTACTGGATGACAAATGAGGCTACATGTAGATTGGTGGCAAAATTCTTCAATTCTGCCTATTTAGATTTTACTGATTTGGCATGTAAACATTTTAATTTCTTCATTGTATTCCCACAAAGACCAATTAGTATTTTTCCAATACAAAAGCAGTCAAAGGATACTATATAATTTTGAGGGTAATGAAAAAAAAAAAACAAAAAATTCTGATTTTTCAGTTTCCATTGTCACAAAGTGGATCTTACTATACTATATCCTAGGAGTAACTATTCTAGTAGTCATGACCTCCTAAAAAAACTGAAGGTGAGGGGTGACTGGCAGCTCAGTCAGTAAAGCATCCTAGTCTTGATTTCAGCTCAGGTCATGATCTCAGGGTTGTGAGATTGAGCCCCAATTTGGGCTCTGTGCTGAGCACCAAGTCTGCTTGTCCCTCTCCCTCTGCTCCTCCCCTGCTCACACGTGCTCTCTCTCCCTATCTCTAAAGTAAGTAAAACAAATAAACAAATAAATAAATAAAATTTGTAAAAAAAAAAAAAGGCTTAAGGTGTTCTTTATTTAGTGAGATATTTTATATTGTCAGTTTATTTAAAAGCATTATAGGCCCCTTTTCCTAATTTATGGACTAATTGTCATAGACTCTTATATGCAATATTACCCTCCACACACACAAAAGGACCAGGACCACAGGTCAAGGAAGTATCTATATTCATACTTTCAGGTATGAGTCAGTTATTTTCCAGTGAAGCAACAGAAATCCAAATCAAACATATTCAAAATCTAACTGGGAAGGTCAAGCTATAAATAACCTTAGACAAGACTTGAGAAAGATTCCAAAAATTTCCTGATGGGAAAAACAAAACAAAACAAAACTGTTCTTCAGGAATATTTCTTCTGTCTTTTGGCTATGTGTGCCTATGTATAGAATCCATTCTCTTGAAAGATGTCTCTACACAGTGGCACAAATAAACACTAGAAAAGCTAGGCTTTCCTGTTAAATATTTAAAGACAAATATCTTTTTCTGTATTTCTTTCAAATCATTAAAATAAGTCTTACTACCTCAGTTTTGGTCAAATATCTTTTTCTCAACTAAAAGGGGATGGTACATATTGACCTGTCTCAGAATTCTACCATGATGTTTCTTATATTGAAGGCTGCATTTGTAAATCACATCAATGTACAGGAGGGACGATTCTCAAAATAAATGAAAGGTTCTATTATCAAAGAAAAGGAGAGGAGTAATAGATGTTTTGAAAGAAACAACAGAAAGCTAAATTATCTGCCTGATTAGCTTCTGTAATACTATTTTCTCCTTCAATGTCTGAAATTCCCATTTTTTAAATCTCACATTTATGTTGTTGCAAATCATCATCTCCAAAGGAACACTGTAAAATTTTTATATTGTGCATTGAAAAAGAAAAGAAGTTCATGTGTTGAAGTAGAGATTTCTAACCAAAAATAAAGTAATATTCATTTATTAATATACCAGCACAGATGGACCCAATCTTATTTTACTCTTTATATATACAACAGAACTCTTATTTGTCAAAGCTCAGAATTGTTTTAACTGGGTGCATGGGAATTGGGGACTTTGGAAGAACAACTTCAATGGAACCCTTCATCCAGATCAATCACAAATCACTAAAATCTTAAAGCTATTTTCAATGAAGTGAATATGTGAAGATAAATGTCTAGAATTTTAAATTTGGTTTAAAACCAAATGATGTAAAATATATAAGTTCAATACTTTTATTTTTCGCTGTGCACATTATCGTATTTCATCATTGTACTTTTTATATTGTTGGAAGCAAGCCATTTAAAAATATACATAGACCAATCACATAAATCACATGTTCTATAAAGGCCACCAAATCACCCATTCTTCCACACATAGACACATAAAACTAATTTCTTCATTATAGTATTACTCTAATTAGTATAAACATCAACGTGAGTTTATGCTTAGAAGCTCAGTGCACATACATATTCACCACCTTAATCCATTAATCTCTGTTTCACTTAAAAAGTCTGAATCAACATAATCTGAAATTTTAGGTACATTAAAAAAAAAAGCCAAGGAATATGGCAAAGAGGAAAAACCAGCAAAGCTTGTAAAGGCTGAGCTCAAAATAGAAATATTCAACTTGAACTTTAAAAAGCAAACTTGATAGATTGTGAGGTATATTTGCTTTTGGAAGGCTTAAGCTGTGTATCCAGCACAAATGCACCAGACAAGTCAAAATTCCATTGACCTTGGGAATGTCTGAAGGGAAATGTATTCATAGAGATCAGCTGTGTTGAAATTAATCTCTTGTGTTGATAAAATAAAAGTGATGTTTCTTTCTCCCCTGCCCAAAAAAAGAGAGAGATATTTTGGCTTCTGTGTTACCTACGATGCTTGGGGCAGAAAAACTCATCACTGTGGCATTGTGGTCTTTAAAAAAGATGTCATTTACTATTTGTCACAGTAAGTCAATCATGGAATATCAGTGCAGCGAGGCAATTTAGCAATCTATGTTCCTGCTAATCTCTCCTTCAGAGTCTACAAAGGGCAACGCTGAGTATTTACGTAACTTTTTACACTGCATTGTGGGAAAATTTTATTTCATTCTTTGAAGCATGTGTGATATGGAAACTTCAAATTTTACTTTACCTGAGATTGAACTATATATTTATGAGCAGACTTTTTAACATTGCTTTAAAAGTTCAGAGTGGGAGCCTCAGGAGAGGGGAAATAAAGCAAAAACAAAAAGAAAAACAAAAACATAAAACACATTCTAGTCTATTTTTTTCTTAAATGCACTTTGCATTTTAGGACAATTGAAGTTTGAGAGCAAAATTATAGGCATACTACAGAGAATTCCCATATACCCTACATTGAAATTCTTCTATTATCAGTATCTTACATTAAATATTCTATTTGTTACAATTAATGAAACAGTATTTTACATTATTGTTAACTAAAGCTCATACTTTATTCAGAATTCTTTAGTTCTTACTTAATAAACTTTTATTTTCTGTTTTAAGATCCCACTCACCATACTGCATTACCTTTAGTTGTCATCTTGCTAAAGTTTCTCTTGACTATGACTGATTCTTAGACATTACTTGCTTCTTATATCCTTCACAATTTTGAGAAGTACTGGCTCAAGTATTTTGTAGAATGTCTTTCTATTGGGATTTTCTGGTATTTTCCTTATGATTATACAGGGCTTTGAGCATTTTAGAGGAAGACTACAGTGGTAGAGTATCATTGTCATCATGCATGAAAAGATGCTCCCTTTCTCTAATTAAAAAAAAAAGGAATTTGAAACCATAATTGTTATATTGTAAGTGGTGAAAATGAAAGAGACAGACAATGTTCATCTATTTTGTTTCTTAAATTCCACATATGAGTGAAATCATGTGGTATTTATCTTTCTCTGACTGACTTATTTCGCTTAACATTAATTATACTCTCTAGCTCCATCTACATGGTTGCAAATAGCAAGATTTCATTCTTTTTGATGGCTAAGTATTCATATATATATATGTATATATATATATGAATATATATGGCCACTGAAGTCTACATTTACATGTAAAAATAGTAAAATATACAGGAGAGTTTTAAAAAATGGTCAGGGGAAGAGCTACATAAATGCAACGAGTCTATAGCTGTAATTCATTAACTCCAGTAAAGAAAGAGTAAGAAATGAAAATTTAGATTTGTTTGAAACAGCAGAGTCATGTCTACCCAAAGAATAATTATGACAATAACTATCTAGGATTATCTGGTATTTTCTAGTAAATAGCACCTAAAATAACTCTGCATTAAATTTATAATCAACTAAAACCCCAATTCTTGTTTTGGTCATGCCTTTTGGGTAAAGAAATGATATTTATACTTTTCAATTCAGAGTATATTCTCTTAAAAGTTAGATACAGCGCATTTATTTTAGTGAGTCTTATGAGATCTCTAGATTGCCCTATTTTTTATTCTATAGTAATAGATGTACCACAGCATTCTTAATAAAATAAATACGCTAGGCATCTATGGTTACTTCGCCAGTCTGAGAACATGGTTTCTATACATACTAGCTGATAAACTTGGGCGTGTACCTCAACCATGGTTATGTCAGTTTCCTTACTAATAAAATGGGGATTATTATTATTATCACCTATTTATAAGTTTATGCTTCAAAAATGAATAAATATATCTAATTAACTGGAGATTAACATATACATAATGCATAGGTTGCAACTTTTTAAAGCTATAGTAACATAACCTGCATCTAATACTACAATTAACAGTGAACAATAATGATTTGAATCCAGGCAGTTAGATGCCAGAGCCTGAATTCTCAGAAAATAGGCGATCCTCTTCTTCTGATAGTTCAATCTGTAATAGGCATCTTTAATAAACATGACTTAGTTTCATACACATCCAGTATTTCATTGCAGAAAATATGATCATTAATATAGGTTTTGTACTGACCATAGTCTCTAAGTTGTTTTTATGAATATAGTTATGGTATCAGACTGTTTATTATCAGTTGCTTCTCATAAAATTATAGAGCATGAAATAAATTCCAGTTGTTTGGATTCCCAATAAAAGTGATTTCTCAGTAGCTGCTATTAAAAAACAAAAGAATAAAGACCATATCCTAAATTATATTTCAGAATAAGCACTGTAGGTAAGGTAATTTCCTGTTGTTTGCCAAATGTAAATTTGAAATTCATGCAGCGAGTTGATGGCAGAACTAAAGCTAGTCTTGTGAATGTTGAACTATCAGTGGAACAGTTAAAAGAATTGCAGCCTGGGGCACCTGGGTGGCTCAGTCATTAAGCGTCTGCCTTCGGCTCAGGTCATGATCCCAGCGTCCTGGGATCGAGCCCCGCATTGGGCTCTCTGCTCGGCAGAAAGCCTGTTTCTCCCTCTCCCACTCCCCCTGCTTGTGTTCCCTTTCTTGCTGTGTCTCTCTCTGTCAAATAAATAAATAAAATCTTTAAAAAAAAAAAAAAAGAATTGCAGCCTATAAAAAAACCTCACAGTCCTATTAACACATTGAATGCAGTTATTTCA
>NC_138370.1:8155153-8162622 GCF_054177405.1 Leptonychotes weddellii
AAAAAAAAAAAAAGAATAATATTGAACCTTTGAGTTGAGTATACTGATGCATTAGCCATGGCATTCCATTTTTGGCAAGACTGTTAGTTAATCAAAATGAATGAAAAAAGAAACTAACCTTTTTCTAAAACAATGTAACCCATTCAAGAAAAGATGGATGACAAAATAAGTTCAATATATTGATTTGATGTCTTTTTCCAGTTGAATCTGAATCAAAATCTTGAAAGTTTAGCTTCTACCACATTGTATAAATAAGTACATTAGTTTCAATTTATGAAGAAACGTGGAAATTTCTTTTGTTCAACTGAGTAGTCACATAATCAATCTGCTGCCAAGGACTAAAAATAAGAGTCTTTTTTATTTTTCCCACGACTTTATTTTTATCATCATACCTGGACAATTGTGAATACTTCAGTCAACTATGTAAAATTTCAAGCATTCTATGCAAATTTAAAACTTTAAGCATTCCCAACCTCTACACCATAGAAAATATACGAATACTGCAAAAGTACAAGAAACTTGAGTTCACTGTAACTTACTTCTTTGAGAAAAAAATCATAAGAACTTACAATTTATGTGATATTTCAGTCATTTGAGGTTTCAAAGATTAATAAAGTATATTAATTTTCCTCAGGAAGTTGAGGAAGATATACAGATGACAGATATGTAACTGACTAGCACATTCAGATCTCTAGTTTTGAGATTCTGAACTCAATATTTGTGGGACATCTCCTGTTGGATGTGCTAATGATAACCAAAATTCAACATGACAAAAAGTGAGTTCATTTTCTCTTTTTTGACCATGAACCTATTCCTTAGCTCAAACCCACTTCATGCCTGCTTTTGCTAATTTCAGGCAATGGCACCAATTTCCACCCAATCATGAAAACTCATATTCCAGAAATGGTCCAGGTCTCTACTTCTATCGGTAAGCTTAGCCAACAACTTACTGACTCCTATTAAATTAGCTCTTGAGTATCTCTCAAGTATCTTTTCACCTAATTATCCCTACAGTTGATTATTTACTTTAGATTGGTCTTCATCTTGAATCTCCAGGACTACCACAAATAGGAGAATGATCAAGGCAAAACACAAATTAAACCATAGCCTTTCTTTTTGTGAAACATTAAGTAGACCATCTATGACCTAATTATTTATATTTCTCTAGTCTAATCTTGATATTAATAGCTCCATTTGCATCTCAAACTTTAATGAATCTAAAACTTCTTGTTTCAAAAACAAACTAAAATATATAGTACACAGTGTCATTACCAGGCTGGTTACTCTGTATAAGATGCTCTCCCCAGTCAGTGGCCTCTGATGCATCCCTGTTCACCCAATAATTTTATACACGTGGCTTTTTTTTTTTGCATGTGAAAATTTCCCTGAGCTTTCCATAGAATTTATAATCTTTCCTTAGTATAGTTCCCCCATTCTATAAACACTTTAACATTGTTTATATGGGGACCCAAGTTTGCTGACATTATATTCAGATATACAGAGAACACATCTTCTGTCTTTCCTTTTTTCTTTATGTATCTAAACCATTTTATTTCCCTCAAGTTTTCTCACCATGATAGAAGTGATTAGTATTGTTCTAATTCAATAACTCACATAGGCCCATAAGGAAACTTACAGTGTCTTAGGTAAAATATATTTCTTTTCAAATTTCCACATATATCTTATTGCTACTTCTCAAGATATGGAGTGAATTCACAGTAGACTCATATGACTTACTTAACCTTGCGATGGTAAAGTTAAAATAGTATCCCACTGTTATTTTCAGTAGCCTCTGATAAGGAATGACAGATCTAGGTTTTCTCTGAGTAGATATCTGCCTGTATCATGTGATGATGTCATTAGCTGATGGATCTCATGTCCAATGACAGAATCGTATTCTACTTTGTATGGCCATCTACCCTAACATGATAGCTAACATCAGCTGCCACTGTTTCTGCAGTCTCCCTTGACTCTGCTGATATAATCTCTGTTTGCCTTCTTGGGTCTGCTGTGATTTCCATATTATCATGAAAAAGGAGGTTCACTCAGCTTTCGGCAACAGAGCTACCCCTATGAAAACCGTCCTCTCCCAGGTGAATGTTATTCACATAAACAAAAACAGAGAGAAATTTAGAATAGTTAAAGCAAGGTTCTCCTTCTGTATTACCAAACTAAATAAGATTCCATAAATGTGTCCACAACAAGGTGGTAGCAGAGAACTAAACAAGAAGAAAGATGGGAACTTTGTTCCTCAGGCATTTTCCTTAAATCTTACAATATTACTCCATCCCACCTTTTATGAACAGAGAGGAGTTCCAGACCTGGGTTGTATTATAGGCCAATGTTTGTTCTCTCTTCTTTTTTTACATTCTTACACGTGACAAGAAAAGAAAATCTCCCTATCCCCACTGCCCTTCCTGCCTGATCGTGACCTCCATCTCATAAAACTCTAGTATAATCAACAATTACAACCAAGAGCTAATGAAATTAAGAAAAGACATTTCCTTTTAAACCGCTTAGATTTCAAGTCCATAATTCTATAGTTCAAAATCACATTAAAACAATGAATTGTCAATTCTATATGATGGACATACATTCACTTAAGCATCAATGAATTGAATGCTCCAAGGCAACAAGATTTATAGATTATAAAAACAACTGAGAAGTATATAATGCTCTCATCTTTAAACAAAATCAGGCATAAGCCTGAGTATGAGGGAATATTTTTCCTAATTTACATCTACAGAGTATATATATTAAATATATAATATATAAATCATAAATATATAATTACATATCATATATATCAGGAATATATATATAGAGAGAGCATATATTATAAGAAATGTCCTTTTATATTTAATTTATATATATTCTGTTGTATCTAGGATGTTCTTCCAATTACTTTATTTTGAACAACAAAGTACTGTTCAAGGAATACTTGCTGACATTACCTGAATTAAGGAAATTTGGGGATATGTCTGTAGCTGTCAATTGCCAGGATTAGTAAAAAAAAGAGGCTAATAAACGTCCTTCAGTTACATATTTCTAGTTCATTTCATTGTAGTTGGAAAACATATACTAACATACAGCAAAAATACTACAGCACAACGATTAGCAGCAAAAGCTTTGAAGTCAAACTGTCTTAACTCAAAAATTGGCCGTTATGGGGTCTGTAGGTAAACTTAGGAAAATATTAAACTCTATATTCATCATCTGTAAAATGTGGATAGTATTATTAATTATCACAGTATATTGTTCTCAGAACTAAATGAATTACATACATCAAGTGCTTACAATATCCCCAGGTAAAAATTACTTAATAAATGTTAAATATAAATAGCACTTCCTCATTCAAGAATGAAATTTGTTTCCCTAATACTTTTACCTTTACTTTCTTTTAAAGAAAAAAGAAAATATAACTATATAAATTTTCAAATATTGAAGATAGTTGCTAACTCAGCTTATCATACAGTTTTAAATTATTCATCACTCCTGTTTTCCATTTATAAATAAACCCCAATTATTCTAAAACACTCAAGGTGTTTATGAAGAATTAAACCCAGTCATCCTGGCTTGATTTTTGACTATGCATGTTAAATACCAATAACATCTTTTTTTTTTCTAGATATTAAGGGTATTATAGATCACGCTGAAATTTTGTGATAGACACAGGATAAGGCAAAACAAAAGCAAAAACAGGAATCGCACTACAATGAATCGCCTTGTGTCCCCAGGTCCCTACTGATTTTTCTTCTTTCCCCCAATTTTCAGAGTCTTCTTCTGATTGTTTTATATATAATTTCATGGATTTTTATTTGTATTAAAATGAAAGAAGAAGTAAAATGTGTCCATTGCATTATTCTGGAAGTATAAGTCCTGTAAAATCCATTTAAGCATAAAAATCCTGAAGTTATTTTTACTTGTGTTGCTATTAAGCTATATTTTCTTCACTGAGAGTTGGATGCTTAACTGACTGAGCCACCCTAAGTACCCCAAAAGTTAAAATTTTTAACATATATTTTTACCAGATATCTTTGTTGTGCTTTCTTGTAAATGTCATCTTCAAATTTGATATTTTCCATAGATTTATTCAAATTATTGATATAATCTTGAACAGATGTAAGACAAAACTCCAAATAAAGTCATCATTATTGCATTTATTTATGCATACAACCAGCAATTGCTTTTGAAACACTTTCTAATCATCAGTTATTGTATAAACTAATGACCCTAAAAATCTAAAAATCTACAAAAACACAAGAACAAAAAAAAAAAACTTCTACCCCAAAAAAGTTTGTATCTTGAGTCAATGAGGAAGAGAAGTGCTTACACACATACCCCCACACACATTTTAGGAAATGTGGAGGGAATACTATTAAAATAAACCATATACAACTTATAAACTATGTGGTTGTATAGGAGAAAAAAAGGATTCCCAAGACGTGGAAAAGACATTACACATAGTTTGCTGACTGATAGAGACTAAGACCTATAATCTCATGATAAACTCCCACATGCACGTGTATGAAAGAAGCTTTCAATTTCTGAGAACTTTAATATTAGCGGTAATATTAAGAGTATATTAGTGGAAGCAGGATGAAAGAGTATACTGAATACTGCTGGAATGACTATTTCCTGAAATTGAAGGCAAACTTACACAGGTGAATATTATTATGATTTTCTTTAGGTTTAGTGAGAGGAAATAATATTTTACATGATTACCTAATTCAGGCTTCATTGAACTGGATTCAAACCCTGAGCTATCTTATTCCAAAATACAAGTTCTTAATTGCATATCATATTGTGTCCTCCACATATAGCAATTTATATGGAATCAACAAATATTACATGTGATCTCTCTTGTTAGGGAAAGATTTGTTTGATGGTACATTGGCTTTTCTAAAAGAGGGGGTATTTTGCATATCTTTTAATCACTATTCCCTCAATATCATTTCTCCAGATTGAAATTTTTTTTTAAAGAGGTTAAACATAAGATTATAGTCCCCAGCAAATGATTGCTTGAAAACTGTTATAAGATATTCATTGAACACATATTCAGGGCCTAACACTCTTCCATAAAAACTGAACAGTCTAAAAATAAAAGCATCTGAAACTGAAGAACATCTAATGTATATGAGGAGATAAGCCTTAAGAGTGTCTCCAGGCAGGGCAGTCAAAATTAACTTCAGATAATGGTTTTGAATTTACTTTACTGCACAGTTGACTTAAGAATGATCTCACAAAGTTCTGTTTTATAAAGCGCGGCTGAATTCGTTTTACCTTGAATGCAGGTATAAACTGATGCCTGCCTGAGCCAACATAAAGATCTTAGTAAAGCCCATAGAGAATTTCAAAGGAAAAAGAATGATCAAGAAGGTCAAATACCCACAGAAGAGTTTAATTAAGATAAGGACTAAAGAGTGCTCAATGTACTTGGTAGTAAAAGTTATTGATAACCTTAGTGAAAAAAGTTTCACTGGAAAGTTGAGTACGGGAGTCTGATTAAAATGGGTTAAATAATGAATGGGAGGTAAAAAGGTAGAATGGAAGCAAAGGTTTCTCTTTTTAAAGCTTGCTATAAAAAGAGTTGTGGGGTCATGACAGAATTCTTTTTTCTTTTCTTTTTTTTTTTTTAAAGTCTTAAAAACTTAAACACATTTATGTGCTCAGGGAGAGAAACTGATTGGAAAGGAAAAGATACACAATGAACTAGAAATTTGATGTACTTACTTTGCTAAAAAAGACAAAAGGTCAGTCTCTACCATACAGAGACACGACTTTACTTTGCATAGGCAGATATTTATCTCTTTGGAGAAGGCAAAATGAAGAAATCGGGATGGATACACAATAAGATAAACTGGTGTATGAGCCAGTAAATCATGGGCTATATGCCTAAAAACCTCTGTCATAGGAAGCAAGGTTGTCATCTGGTTTTGAGAAGGATGAAGGTGAGGTTGAAAAGATTAGGAAATATATCTATATATTTTTACATTTTATTATGTTTTTTTATGTCATGTTAGTCACCATAAAAGTACATCATTAGTTTTTGATGTGATGTTCCATGATTCATTGTTTTCATATAACACCCAGTGCTCCATGCAATACATGCCCCCCTTAATGCCCACCACTGGGCTAACCCATCCCCCCACCCCCTCCCCTCTAGAACCTTCAGTTTGGTTCTCGGAGTCCATAGTCTCTCATGGTTCGTTTCCCCCTCCGATTCCCCCTCCTTCATTTTTCCCTTCCTTCTCCTAATGTCCTTCATGCTATTCCTTATGTTCCACAAATATGTGAAAGCATATGATAACTGACTTTCTCTGTTTGACTTATTTCACTTAGCATAATCTCCTCCAGTCCCATCCATGTTGACATAAAAGTTGGGTAGTCATCCTTTCTGATGGCTAAGGAATATTCAATTGTATATATGGACCACATCTTCTTTATCCATTAGTCCCTTGGATGCCTCTTAAGGGCATCTCGGCTCTTTCCACAGTTTGGCTATTGCGGACATTGCTGCTATTGAACATTGGGGTGCACATGGCCCTTCTTTTTACTACATCTGTGTCTTTGGGGTAAATACCCAGGAGGGCAATTGCTGGGTCATAGGGTAGCTCTATTTTTAATTTTTTGAGGCACCTCCACACTGTTTTCCAAAGTGGCTGTACCAACTTGCATTCCCACCAACAGTGTAAGAGAGTTCCCCTTTCTCCACAACCTCTCCAACATTTGTTGTTTCTTGCCTTGTCTATTTTTGCCATTCTAACTGGTGTAAGGTGGTATCTCAATGTGGTTTTGGTTTGAATTTCCCTGATGGCTATGATGATGAAAACTTTTTCATGTGTTTGTTAGCCATTTGTATGTCTTCTTCAGAGAAGTGTCTGTTCATGTCTTCTGCCCATTTTTTGACTTGATTATTTGTTTTTGGAGTGTTGAGTTTGAGAAGTTCTTTATAGATCTTGGATATCAGCCCTTTGTCTGTAGTGTCATTTGCAAATATCTTCTCCCATTCCGTGGGTTGTCTCCTTGTTTTGTTGACTGTTTCCTTTGCTGTGCAGAAGCTTTTTATCTTGATGAAGTCCCAAAAGTTCATTTTCCCTTTTGTTTCACTTGCCTTTGGAGATGTATCTTGAAAGAAGTTGCTGTGGCCGATATCGAAGTGGTTACTGCCTATGTTCTCCTCTAGGATTTTGGTGGATTCCTGTCTCACATTGAGATCTTTCATCCATTTGAGTTTATCTTTGTGTATGGTGTTAGAGAATGGTTGAGTTTCATTCTTCTTTATATAGCTGTCCAATTTTCCCAGCACCATTTATTGAAGAGACTGTCTTTTTTCCATTGCATATTTTTTCCTGCTTTGTCGAAGATTATTTGACCATAGGGTTGAGGGTCCATATCTGGTCTCTCTTTTGTGTTCCATTGGTCTAAATATCTGTTTTTGTGCTGGTACGATGCTGTCTTGGTGATCA
>NC_138370.1:8163122-8178531 GCF_054177405.1 Leptonychotes weddellii
GCAATGCATTGATTTTTTTTGTAGTGATATGCTTTTATTATTTTCTCTTTTTCTTTTGTGTATCTTATATAGGTATTTTGTTCATGGTTACCATAAAGCTTACATGAAATATAAAATACAGTTACATAGAATATAGCTATTTTAAACTGATAATGTGATTCTTAATTTTATGTTTCAACTTGACTGGGTCAAGATAGGCCAGATAGCTGGTAAAATATTTTTTCTGGATATGTTTGTAAAACTTTTTCCAGATGAAATTAGCATTGAATTGGTGGATTTAATAAAGCAGTTTGCTCTCCCTGATGTGTGTGGGCATCATCCAATCCATTAAAGGTGTAAATAGAAAAAAAAGGTGAAAGAAGGAAGAATTTGGCCTTTCCTACCTGATTGCTTGATGGGACACATTATGCTTCTCCTTCAAGTGCTCCTGGTTCTGTGTCCTTCAGACCTAGACTAGAATATACATGATCAGCTTTCCCGGTTTTTGGGTCTTTGGATTTGGACTGAATTACACCATCAGTTTTCTGGGGTCTGCAGCTCACAGATGGCAGATCATGAGACTTCTCAACATCCATAGCTGTGTGAGCCAATTCCTCATAATAAATCTCTCCATAAATATCCTATTGGTTCTGTTTCTCTGGAGAATTCTGACTAATACAGATAAGTTGAATTGGATCACATATCAAAACTCTACACTTTAATTCTCCTCCACACACTTTATGTTGTATATGTCACAATTTACATATTTTTATAATGTGTACTTATCAACACATTTTTGTAGCTATAGTTATTCTTGATATTATCTTTTAGCTTTTATACTAAAATTAGAAGTGATTTATACATCACCATTACAGTGCTAGGGTATTCTGTATCTGTCTATATATTTATCTTTACCAATTAATTTTACAGTTGCATAGGCTTTTGTGTTACTGTCAAGCATCCTCTCATCTCAACTTGAGGAACTCCCTTTAGCAATTCCTAGAAGGCATCTATTTGTAATGAACTTCCCCAGTTTTTGTTTGTCTAGGAAAGTCTCTATCTCTCCTTCACTTTTGAAGGAGAGTTTTGCCAGGTATTGCATTCTTGGTTGGCAACTTTCTTTTCTTTCACCACTTTGATCATCCTACTACTTTCTGGCATGCAAGGGTTTCTGCTGAGAAATCTGTTTATAGTCTTATGGGGGCTGCCTTGTATGTAAAGTCACTTTTCTCTTGCAGCTTTCAAAATTCTCCTTACCTTTGACTTTTGACAATTTGATTATAATGTGGCTTAGTATAGACTAATTTGGTTTTATTATATTTAGGGGTTTAAGGGTTTCATGAATCTGGATATCTATTTTCTTCAGATTTGGGGAAGTTTGGGCCTTTTTTTATTTTTTGTTTTTTTAATTATGACAATTTATTTCATTGGTCATTTCTTTATTTAAATTCAATTAATTAACATAAAGTGTATTATTAGTTTTAGAGGTAGATTTCAGTGATTCTTCAGTAGTACATAACACCCAGTGCTCACTACATCATGTGTCCTCCTTAATGCCCATCACCCACTTACCCCATCCCCCTCCCCTCCTCCCCTCCAGCAACCCTCAGTTTGTTTCCTATGATTAAGAGTCTCTTATGTTTTGTCTCCCTCTCTGATCTCACCTTGTTTTATTTTTCCTTCCCTTCTCCTATGCTCCTCTGTTTTGTTTCTTAAATTCCACATATGAGGGAAATAATATAATTGTCTTTCTCTGATTGACTTTTTTCGTTTAGCATAATACCCTCTAGTTCCATCCACATCATTGCAAATGGCAATATTTCATTTTTTGATGGCTGAGTAATATTCCATTGTGTATATATATATATATATATATATATATATATATATATATATTTATATACCACATATTCTTTAGCCATTCATCTGTCAATGGACATCTGGGCTCTTTCCATAGTTTGGCTATGGTAAACATTGCTGCTATAAACACTGGGATACAGGTTCCCCTTTGGATCACTACATTTGTATCTTTGGGGTAAATACCTAGTAGTGTAATTGCTGGATCATATGGTAGCTCTAATTTTAACTTTTTGAGGAATCTCCAGAGTGTCTGTACCAGCTTGTATGCCCACCAACAGTGTAAGAGGGTCCCCCCCCTTTCTCTGCATCCTCACCAACATCTGTCATTTCCTGACTTGTTAATTTTAGCCATTCTGACTGGTGTGAGGTGGTATCTCTTTGAGGTTTTGATTTGGATTTCCCTGATGCCAAGTGATGTTGAACATTTTTTCATGTGTTTTTGGCCACTTGTATGTCTTCTTTGGAGAAATGTCTGTTCATGTCTTCTGCCCATTTCTTGACTGGATTATTTGTCCTTTGGGTGTTGAGTTTGATAAGTTCTTTAGAGATTTTGGATACTAGTCCTCTATCTGATAAGACATTTGCAAATATCTTCTCCCATTCTGTCAGTTGTCTTTTGGTTTTGTCTACTGTTTCCTTTGCTGTGCAAAAGCTTTTTATCTTGATGAAGTCTCAATAGTTCATTTTGCCTTTGTTTCCCTTGCATTTGGAGATGTGTTCAGCAAGAAGTTGCTATGGCCAAGGTCACAGAGGTTGTTGCCTGTGTTCTCTTCTAGGATTTTGATGGATTCCTGTCTCACATTTAGGTCTTCTATCCATTTGGGGTCTATTTTTGTGTATGGTGTAAGAAAATAGTCCAGTATCATTCTTCTGCATGTGGCTGTCCAATTTTCCCAACACCATTTTTTGAAGAGACTGTCTTTTCTTCTTTGGACATTCTTTCCTGCTTTGTCGAAGATTAGTTGACCAGAGTTGAGGGTCCATTTCTGGGCTCTCTATTCTGTTCCATTGATCTATGTGTCTGTTTTTGTGCCAATACCATACTGTCTTGGTGATTTCAGCTTTGTAACAGAGCTTGAAGTCTGGAATTGTGATACCACCAGCTTTGCTTTTGTTTTTCAACATTCCTTTGGCTATGCGGGGTCTTTTGTGGTTCCATACAAATTTCAGGATTGTTTGTTCCAGCTCTGTGAAAAATGTTGATGGTATTTTGATAGGGACATTAGCATAGACATTTTAACAATATTTGTTCTTCTAATCCATGAGTATGCAATGTTTTTCCATTTCTTTGTGTCTTCCTCAATTTCTTTCATGTGTGTTCTATGGTTTTCAGAGTACAGATCCTTTGTTGGGCCTCTATTTTTTTTTAAAATAAGTTTTCTGTCCTTTTTTCTCCCTCCCTTCTCCTTCTGAGACTCCTATCATGTATATATTGATTTGTTTGATGGTTTCTCATAAGTCCTTTAGGCTTTCTTCACTCTTTTTCATTCTTTTTTCTATTTGCTTCTCTAACCTGATCATTTTAAATGATCTTTCTTCAACTTTGCTGATTTTTTCTCCCTGTGATTGATTGAGTCTGCTGTTGAAGCTCTTTATTAAATTTGTCAGTTCAGTTATTGTATTCTTCATGTACAGAATTTTTGTTTAACTCTTTTCAATTGTTACTTTTTTTGATATTCCCATTTCGTTCATGCATCATTTTCCTGATTTCATTTACTCTTGCTATATTCTCTTTTAATGCGCTAGGCTCCTTAATATAATTATTTTAAATTTTTTTGTCAGGTAATTTATAGATCTCATTTCTTTAAGGTCTATTACTGGAGATTTCTATTTTTTTCCTTTGCTGTGTCATGGCTTCCTGATTCTTGTGTTCCTTAGAGCTTTGTGCTATTGTCTGTGCATTTGAATAAGCAGCCACCTCTCTGAATACTTAACCATCTTTGACAAGGAAAATCTTCACCAGTCAGTCCAGGGAGAGATTTTGGGAGTGTCTCAAATATTTTCTATATATGTGTCTTCTCTGGACTTCTCTATATAAATTATTGAATAAAGGATAACTGGTTTCTTTTTCTTTCAGGAGCTCATAATCTCTTGCTCTGTCTCGTATCTGACTGCTATACCATGGGCCAGGATGTTGGAGGCATGCTTTATTTCTGTCCCTCCTTCCTTGTATAGGTCTCTAGTTGTGTGCCTTCTCTCTATGTTGCTGACCCAGACTGGGTACAGTAAGCCACCTGTTCCTTTTCCTTTATTATGAATTTCCCTCATTAAACTATGTCAGTTCCTTCAGCATTCCATGTGAGAAGAAACAAACTACCTCCTCTGATAGCTCACTGATAGGTCAGGGTCTTAGCAGGCATACTCAACACTTTATCTCTTTCCTGGGAAAGAAGCCTCAGATTCTGTCTTCTCTTAATCTCACAGAGCCAAGACAACTTCAGTAAGCAATCAGCCTACCACTTTGTTTTTTTCTTAGCTGCCTCCAGACATCTGATCTTTGGCTATTCCATCAACACTCCATGTTAGGCAAGACAGAAGCTTGCCCTTCACGTAGCACACTAAAAGACCAGTGCCTTCCATGCTCCACTCTTTCTTTATTCCTCAGGGAGAAGTTGCAGATTGGAGCCAGCCCCCTTCCTTCCTTAAAGCCTCAACTCTTTGATCACATGGTCTTTCTGTTTTGACCATACCCCATCCTGAGCCATTTCCTTAGCATGAACTATCTTGGGACCCACCATGAGTCATCTTGCTAGCATACACTATCTGGTGCAATCTGATTGCTCATGATGAGTAACAGACACTACTATCACTTGGCAAATTCCAAGAGTTTAAAAGTTATCTCCCAAGAACTGAGGATAAAAGTCAGCCATATAGTTTATTTTACAGATCCTCTGCTCAGTGTATGACAAGGTTGAAATTAAGGCATCGCCTAAATGTGGAGGTTGGATCAAGGAATGAGGTACTTTCAATCTTCCTCAGGTTGTTTGCAGAGTTCATTTATATGTGATTTTGTGACTGACATCCTTGTTTTCTTGCTAGCTCTTGGCTGGAGAGCATTCTCAGCATCTAGTGGCCACTTCTGGGTCTTTGTCACAGGCCCACTTAACAATATGCCCATTTGCTCCTCAGGCCAGCGGATCAGTCTCTACTGCTTTGAATCTCTTTTAAAATGGGCTCAATTAATTATGTCTGGTCCACATAGGGATAACCTCTCTACTGATTATATTAAAGTCAACTGATTAGGGACATTAATTAGGTCTTCAAAATTCTTTAGCCATATCACAGGACTATTTCTCATCATATTCACAGCTGTTACTGGCACTCAAGTGGAAGAGTTTATAGAGAACATGTACACTAGTGGGTGGAAATTTGGGGTCTCAAATTTTGCTTGCTGCAACATCTCTGGGAAACCATTTCTCCATTTCTTATAAAATTACAGCAGTTGCACTACTGGGCATTTATCCTAGAGAAATTAAAACTCATATTCACACAAAAACCTGTCCATGAATGTATATATCATTTTTGTTCATAATAACTTGATACAAAAACTCAAAACAACTCAAATGTTAATCATTAATTGACTTACCAAAGAGGAATCATATATAGAGAAGAGACCTAGCAAAGGAATGAGGATATCTGAAAGAATAAACTTCATGAGAAAGGACTCATAAATGGAACAGGAAAACAGAGCAGTGTCATGGTGATTAACAGGAATTTAAAAAGACTAGTGTGGTTTAATCTCAGAAAACAATGGGAAAATGATGAAAGATTCCTTTTAATACTATAAAACCTATAATTGGCATATAATAAAATAAATGACCTAGCACACTTTTACTAATTAAAATATAAACACTCATAATACATCATTTTACTTGTTTAATATAAATAAGTATATCTAAAGTATCCTTGTGAAGTATCAATTTACCATATGATAAATGTAGTTGGATAAGCCACAGGTTTCATTTTCAACATCTATTGATAACTAGAACCTTTTTCAGGTTTGGGGCATTTTCAGCAATATCTCCTAACTACCTGACAGTAATGAATCTGGTATAATATGCATGATAATAAAATAAATGTCCCTAATGATCTTTATAATATACAAAGAAAATAAGAAGGGAGAAGGAGGTAGAAGAAAAGTAGGATGCAAAGGAGAAAAATATTAAAACTCAAAGCCGAGACAATAGAGACTGGCTAAAAGAGAGCATCTATTGGGTTTTTCAAGTTCAATGTTGTTAACAACATTATAAATGAATGACCTTGTTTCATTACTTATGTGTGCAAATGCACATGCACACATGTATTTTAACATTTCTTAATGTAGGACATGTTTTGCAATCCTGCTGGATATTTACCCCAAAGATACATGCACTGAAGGGATATGTGCACCCTGATGTTTATAGCAGCAATGTCCACAATAGCCAAACTGTGGAAAGAGCCAAGATGTCCATCGACAGATGAATGGATAAAGAAGAAGTGGTATATATATACAATGGAATATTATGCAGCCATCAAAAGGAATGAAATCTTGCCATTTGCAATGACGTGGATGGAACTGGAGAGTGTTATGCTGAGCAAAATAAGTCAATCAGAGAAAGACATGTATCATATGACCTCACTGATATGAGGAATTCTTAATCTCAGGAAACAAACTGAGGGTTGCTGGAGTGGTGGGAGGTGGGAGGGATGGGTGGCTGGGTGATAGACACTGAGGAGGGTATGTGCTATGGTGAGTGCTGTGAATTGTGCAAGACTGTTGAATCACAGATCTGTACCTCTGAAAGAAATAATACATTATATATTAGAAAAAAAAAAGAAGAAGAAGAAGATAGCAGGAGGGGAAGAATGAAAGGGGGAAAATCGGAGGGGTAGACGAACCATGAGAGACGATGGACTCTGAAAAACAAACTGAGGGTTCTAGAGGGGAGGGGGTTGGGAGGATGGGTTAGCCTGGTGATGGGTATTAAAAAGGGCACGTTCTGCATGGAGCACTGGGTGTTATATGCAAATAATGAATCATGGAACACTACATCAAAAACTAATGATGTAAAATATGGTGATTAACATAACATAAAAAAACAACATGTTTTGCAATCATAGTTGGCTAAGGGAATTTCATAATGATGTTTTTATTTCCTTTACAAGTGCTAACTTGGTCTGCAATTCTTTTGTGGACAATAATAATATGAAGAATATGGCAATATCAAATGTTCCAAAAGGGGTGTCAGTAGCCTAAAGAATTTCTAAAGAAAATAAAGAAGTATGCTTTCAGAAATCTTACGTCTCTGAAGGTCTTCAAAACACAGAGGAAAATACTGTACAGAAAAACTCAGATGTGGATACACTGGAGTCAATAACTGATTCAAAATTCCAGAATATGAATATAGAAAAGATTTAGGCATATCTTAATGAGCTTTTTTCACTTATTTTTTAAACTAAGCACAAGGTCATATATGATTAAAATATATCTTTAAGTCTAAAAAGTTCTTTCAAAAAGTATAAAACATAAGTTATAGAAATGTTGTGTAATAGTTTACTTGACAATGTTTCTGAATTGTTTTTTGTAGCAAATGAAATAGTGGTGTAATTATAGTCTATGGCATTTCTGGTTGTATGAAAATTGTATTGGGTAAGTTCTTAACATTTGCAGTCCCAGGAAAGGAACGAAAAGGAAAAATCACACACCATATGTCCAGATATTTAAATTATTTACCAAACTTTAAGTAAAATATCTACTATCCTCCTATTTTGATAAATATATCTTTATTACTATCCAGAAGTCTCACAGTCCATTCCTCTTCTCTTTCCACCCTCTAGGTACTTCCTGTATCATGAAGAACCTCCCATTCACACATGCATATACTCTAGGCTGTTCATCCAAGCTCAGTCTACAGTTTAGTCTCTACAACCAACAACAATTCCCTTTTAAACAACCCTCTGGAATTAGGGGTAAGCCTACATGGGTGGTCTAACCTATGGAAGACTGACTGGCTGTTGAGAGTTTAACTAAACTATTCTATTCTATTACTGCCTCAGCATCCAGTTTATAAGCTAAGTGCCTTAGAGGGCCCTTGAACTGACACTAGCCCCTTTCTCATGTGCATGCCATTTATGATGGCCTACATAGTAACAAGTGTAAGTTTCTGTTATGACTTCCCCAGTGATGCTGATAATGGACAGTCTCTTCTGCCTCCCAACTCCTTCACTTGTACACCCTTGAGATAAGACCAACCATAGAGCTTTCCAAAACCTCCCATTTTCGATTTGAATCGACCAATCCAGCCTTAGCCTGGGAACACCAAAAGCACTCTACCCACAGATCCTAACAAAGGCATATGCCCCAAGTCCTGCTGCTTGCTCTCTGCCCACACCCTGCCCTGACTTCCCCATGTGGCCACTCAAGGCATGTCATGTACTTCCTCCAGGACTATAAGTAAAAAAACTTCTCTATTTCACTTTCCCTTGTGGTTTTTTGTTGAACAGTGGCTCAATATTCACCCCAGGGCTCTACTTAACAAATATTAAATTTTTTTTTAAAGATTTTATTTATTTATTTGAGAGAGAGAGAATGAGAGAGAGCACATGAGAGGGGGAGGGTCAGAGGGAGAAGCAGACTCCCTGCCGAGCAGGGAGCCCGATGCGGGACTCGATCCAGGGACTCAACCAACTGAGCCACCCAGGCGCCCAACAAATATTCATTAAAAAAAAAAAATCACAACACTAGCAAAAGAGCTGGCATAGGCCATGGAGCCAAACTGAGGTTCATTTCAGGCAGAAGAGTACTTCCAATGTATCTATAATATACATGGGTGTTCATTAAGTTCAGCACTCTCTCCTTGGCCCTGCAGAAAAGAGTATGGCCAGAGAAGAGCCAGAATGAGTACCTCAAATAGACCAGGCCCATGTCAGAAGCTCTAAGCTCTTTATGGCCAGGTATAAGGGTGGCACTGTAAGGCATAATGCTTGAAAATCAAACTGACTTACAAGAAATGTATCTCAAGGCTATCAGGTTGTTGATAAAATGCTGGCATGTTGATAAAATGATTTTTTTAAACTCCTGATATGAAATTGTGAGTCATGGTTTCACATTTTTTCCTTCCCTCCTTTCATTGTGTCAATAATTCCTTCATCTTGCCATCACATATTTGCTATCACAGCTCACAAATTCCATTGCACTATTTATTAAGAAAAATCTTCTGAGTTCTTCACTATTCCCATGAAAACACCTTTGCCAGGGAATCTGCAGTAATTCTTTAATCAGCTAAATTATCTAGAGAGTCCAGCAAAACAACTATGCCAAATGGTCCCATAGCTGATTGGTTGAATTTAAATTATGGAAATACTTTGATAACTGCTAGATTCATCTATCTGAATACAGAAGGATTTTTTTTAATAAATCAGAATTAGTACATGTTTCTTAGTGAATGAAATTCCTTAGTGACTAGAACTGAAATGAAGGTTTTGTGTCATTAGAAAGAATTATGAAAAAACATAAATTACAGAGCAATCTCAATGTTAGAGTCAAAATTTTGTTAAACATAAAATATTATATGCTGAGAAAACATAAAATATAAAATAAATATGCTGAGAAAAGACTGTACTTAACTACACCTAGATGGCTCTTCTAGTTTATAAAGCTTAGAGATTACCATCTTCTAAAATGCTTCCCAAGTGCCATTATTTTAATTAAAATTATGTGATATGTACCTGTACCTTGGGCGATGCTCTTTGTATCACTTAAATCTTTACATGAATATCTTTGTGTTTTCCCTAATGAGTCCCCTTCAATGTTGAATCAAAGTGATAAAGGAAAATAAAATGAATTGGAGATAAAAGAAAATGCTTGAGAATGCATCTTCACTCATTAGATTTTATCTAGCATTACTTAGCATTACTTTCATTGAATCAAAAGAAAACTAATTTAATGCTGAAATACACAAATAGCTTGTTTGTGATGTTATAGCTCTACGTCTTACAGTGCTAATTGGCTGACTGTTGAATCAAAGAAATTACCTCAGGAAGATCTAAAATGTCTATTACTATTCAACTAACGGTATTAAAAAAAGCTAGTATATGTTTATATACTTATACTGCTTTGCACTGAATATAGTATATAATAGTTGCATAATAAAGATCAGTGGGAGAAAAAAACAGCAAAGCAGAGGTCAATATAGTAGTCTGATTTTCACAGGGTCTTAGTTACTCTCTGGTCACCAACCTGGCACCTTCAGGAGTATCGCTTTTATACCCTCAGAGTACTGTTTAGTACACCTAAGAGCAACTTAATTTTAGCACTGAGTACCCCCAGGTAAATCTAATGAGTGAATGGAAATGTGATCAATATCAAAGTGCTATTGGAAATTCACACTATTCCCTAGTCTTAAATTCTCACACATTAAAGCACAAACTTTAATGGAATCCCTGAGCTGAAAGAGTTAATAAAATGTCATACTGCCCTGAAAATCTTCACTTTGGACAAAACTGAGAATTGAGTTTGAGATTGAAATGCCTATTGTAGGAGTGATAAACAGAGGAACAGATCAAATGACTATTACAGTGTAACCATGAATTTTCTATCCTGTCTTATTTCACAGAAGGTGGGTTATATATCTGGCTGATAGATTCTAGGTTTTTCAAGAAGATGCAGGAGATGTTAAAACAAATACCAGAAAAGAAGTATGTGAAATAGATCTTGTAATTAATATATCTACAAACAAATGGCTGAACAACAAGCAAGAGACTCTCAAAGTTAACAATGGAGAAATCAGTCAATAATTATTTCTAGTTTGACTCCATGCCGAGAAACAGAAATCGTTTTAATGAAAAATGTAATAGGAGTAAAAGGAACACTTGAGCAAGCTACATGAAAATAAAAACTTCACTTCTAGATGTGAAATTACTGATGCAGATAAAGAGAAACTCTTTTAACTTTATTCTTTTTTTCTTTTGGTGCTAGATAGCTCACAATGCAGGCAGAAGAGTCTGCAGAACAATGAAAAGAAGAATTTTCTTGCATGCTCGCTAGAAACTCAAGAAGCTAGACCAGGAATGTGAGATTGATGTAATGAGACAATCTACAATGCCTAGAGAAGAAGTACTGCACAATGCCAAATCATTAAACAAATCACAGTGGGCTGGATACCCAGAGACCAAAAAACAGCTTTCAGAAAGTCTGGTAGACTTTATGACTTGGCTAGTGGCCAAGGCACGGCACATGAAAGATGATTGAGATAGGTTTGATACTGATTTGCATTTGTAAAAGGATAGACAAAACTAATTCAGGAAGACATATAGAGATCCAGTAGAAAGTAGATTCCAGACAGAGACAATATTTCATTTGAAAAATACAAATCTGTCAAATGAAACTAGAGATCACTAATCATACCGTCCCTTTATGAGGAAAGAGAAAAAAAAAACAAATTAAATGAATTTTAAAAATTCATTCATACATGGAATATATAACATCATGCCCAGTGTAGTATCAATACTTACTATTGTTTAATTTTAACAATACTTCAATAAGCCACATTGTTTTATTTTCTGTCACATAAAGAAACTAAGGTTTAGAGAGTTCATCTCCATGAGAAATATATTTTAAAGTAAACTCAAATAGCCTTCATCTCTAGTTACTCTTACAGCTGTATCTAAAATTGTCCTTGACTGTTCAATGTCATAGTCCTATTCTCCACTTCTTATTAAGTACTTTTTATCACACTATTTCACTCAAATCCTTTCTTTCATCACTTGTGCTTATCAGCCCTATTGTTACATACAAGTCTTTGAAATAACAATTTTCTCCTAATTTAACAACCCTTTTATTGTTTGACTTTTTTTTTCTTGGCCAATGCAGACAATACAGCTCACCATTCCAATCACTTTCTTGAGGATTTATAAAAGTCCCTTTCCCCTAAGATAAATTATTCCTCATACTTCAATTCTGTATTAGTCCTACAATAATCATTCCCATTTCTTTTACCCAGGATTCTAAACCCTACCTTGGCAAATCATATAACCCTGCCAATGGGTATCACTGAAGATTCAGGGACTCCAACATCGATAATCTTTCTACATTCTTCCAGGTTCCTGGTCAGCTTTGTAAAATGTTTATTGATAGCTTCTGAGACTCTCATACTCCTCCAGTTACCAGGGATACTCAACTACCAATAACCTTAATTGCATCTGAAACAACTTTTCTTATTTCTCTGCCATCTCAAAGGAAAATATAATTTTTTTTTGTTCTTTTTTTTTTTTTCTTTTTAAATCAAAGGCTAATCCCATTTTTTTTTTTTTTCTGGCTTGGGTTGCTCTGAAGTCTGTTTCATTTTAAAGATGAGATGCACTTAGCAACCCCAATCTCAATTATATGGTATATATGAACATTTGCAATTCTGCAAGAAGAGAGACATGATGTTGCATAATTCATCTCAATGAAAACGTGTAATATGTGTCTAGACATAATAAAAAATTGTATAGGTTTATTTAATGAATGCATAAGTAGAAAAGGTAATTTAAAAGAAGTATTTCACAAAGAAAAGAAAAGGAAAAAGTCACAGTCCAAATTCATGTACTCATACTCCTTGGTATGAGTATAAATGTATTTGTGTAGATTGCATTAAATAATGCCAATTATAAATATATATTTCATTAAATACTTCAAACTTTCACATATTCATCTTTCTAAAATACAGAACCACACTCCATGGTTTCTTTCTTTCTTTCTTTCCTTCTATTTATTTATTTAGAACAGAACAATATTATTACATGCTGCACTGAATTTTTTATATAAATCATTAAACTATTAGAGTTAGCTGACGTATTTTAAATATTCTATTTAAAAAGATGACAAATCTTATCATTACCAAATTAAATCAGCTTTTCCTGGTCTCCAGTAATATCAAGACAAATTAAATTGTATTTTTCAAAACTTTCTAAAAAACAACAGATTTTTGAAAGTTCTGCTTTATTGTTCCATAAAATCAATTATAATTAATTCTTGCATTTTCATGTAATTTAAAGTTGAGTAAAGCTTCAACAATTTTCCATGAAGTGATTTGAAATATTTGACATAATATTAAATGCTTTTCCACTGTGTACAATTATATTTTTCTTAGTAAGGCCTAATATTAATATGTTCAATATGTACCTCATTATGGTTCTGAAATCCTATGCTTTTTAAGTGCAGAATATAGCAATTAACTTTATAAAGACTTTAAAAGAAAATAATTTACTGAATATAGATTTCATATTTCCCTTATTTCAATAATATTTTATTATCAAATATTAAATATGAATTCATGAGTTAGGGTGTGCATTCTAATTTAAAGATTAAAAAGTCTTGAGAAATTTCTAGGAACATTGCCAGTGAATAATTAGAAAATAATATGTTAAAAGGAAAAGAAAAGAATATAAAAACTCTAAAGGTGAGGAAAAATATAGCAGACATTTGATCTTATGGTATTAATTAAAGCTATACATAATTAGGCCAGCCATGTTTTTTAAAAAAAAGATATACAGAAGTTAGATGAGGACAATGTAGCAATAACAATTTATCTTAATGTTTTTAAGCAGCCCCAGACCTATAAGGCCCCTACATTTTCAATGTCTAATACATATTTAATTTTAATATTAAACTATTGGTTTATTGGTCTCTTGGAAAATTGCATCCTCTAGCACCACTGCTACTTTAAATAGATTTGAAACATATTTCTAATCAATTTTATTCAGGTAACCTTTAATCGTTTAAACAGGTTAATTTTTAATGTCATTTATATTTGAAAGGGGCTCAAAATACTCTACTATTAAATATTTAATAATATCATTACAAAAAATTTAAGTAATTCAAGGCCAGACCCTAGAGGCATAGGGATCACTATTTCTGGCTCTTGAAACACCAAACAAGTCCACTGAGATCTATGCATTTTTTCATAATTTAATAATGTGGTTTAAGTTGTTGCTAGCTTTGCAAAAATATAGTGTAATAGCACAGATGTGACTGTTAATTAAAAAGTCTCTTGTGAGAGCAAATGGGTTTCTGGGTGATGTTTTAAGCAAGATTATGTCATTTAGAAAAAAATTCTGAGTACACAAAATCCTGAACTTAGAAACATTACATGCCTAAGAGACCACTACTTTCTTCTAGCTCTAACTACTCTGTCAAGTGAAGAAAAGTAAAGGTAATTTACACATATACCTGAGTATTTTTATATATGCTTTAAGTCAACCATATTTTTTTTTTAAGATTTATTTATTTATTTGAGAAAGAGATGGGGGGAGGGGCAGAGGCGGAGGGAGAGAGAGACTTAAGCAGACTCTTCGCAGAGCGCAGAGCCCAACACAGGGCTGGATCTCAGGACCCTGAGATCATGATCTGAGCCAAAACCAAGAGTCGGATGCTTAACCAGCTGTGCTGCTTAGGCACCCCAAGTCAACCACATATCTGGCAACGTCAAGACTTATCTTTAGTTTTTCACAGTGTATTTGTAATCTTAAAAAAAAAAAAGTTTTTTCCCAACAGCATGGGTGACAAGCACATGTGTGTCTTTATATCAATTTTATTGTCAGTGTTAATGAAAATGTCTGAAATTTGCCAAAATAAGATTTCATAAATAATTTATTGCATTTTACGTAACTTCAAATGTAAGAAGAAGTTAACATGCCCTTCTAAATAAAAAAAACTCAGAAAAATACTTAGATTTATATATAACCAATTCAACCACTGATTGAAGATATTTTATGCATGATATATCATAAATTATTTTTCTAAAATTATCAAATTTTACAGACATTTTATTTAAATCATGATGAATAATATTTAAATCACATACATTGAAGAAAATGTATCAATATATATCCATGAGACAATAAATAATCATTAATATTAAGTATAGGTATGGTAATTTAATATAACCACCTAACACATCACAAATTTTGTCATTTCCCAGTTAAGACACTTTTTTCCAGCATATGAAAATTCCCTAGGAATAAATCAAGGAATTTAGCAAATTGCTTGACTCATTAAGGGAGCACGCTGATAGTGACCATATTCACTTAGACATATACAAACACATTCACATATACACACATATACATATTCACTCACATAGACATAAGCATATACAAACTGAAATGTGTGGAGTATTTATGCATGTATATATGGGTGTGTATAGTTAAAAGTATATCTTTGTGAAAATACATTAGAAATCTGGGAACTGTTTACAAGGCTTCAAATCTATCACTTCACTAATGAGATTTTTTTCCCCCTCTCCTGGAAATTCTTTCCAATTTTTATATCGTTTTTATATAATTCTTCAATTTTTATATTTTTTTTTCTCAAAGGACTTTTAAGTTTTTGTTTTAAATGTTCTCCTGCATCATTAGTAAATATAATGCTTAGGGTTTCATTAGAACGCTTGAATAAGAACTTTTGTGGCTTTATTTAAGGAAAATACCAGCCATCATATGCTTAAATATTCTCTATCCCTATTCTGCCATCTCATAGATCTGCTTAGACATACCCCCATTGGAGAGAAGTCAAAAGGAAGGTCACTTAAGAAGTGGGGAATTATGTTCA
>NC_138370.1:8179031-8200331 GCF_054177405.1 Leptonychotes weddellii
CCTCCTTGAACTAAATTATTACTACATAAATTATTTGGAATTCTTCTGCATGGAGATTTGTCTCCTCTATTTATTAATTCATCTGATAATTTATTTATATCAGTATATACTCACAAATATTTAATATTTTGTGTTATAATCGAACACTATTTTTCTGCACTGTGTATAACTTTCTTCCAAAGAGTATCATATAGAATGAGCAAGAAAGAGTAAGTTTATAGTGGAGAAACCTGACAAAAATTAGTTCTACCAGGGGCTCAAGGTCAATATCAATAGTGATAAGTCATGTTAATAGTATGTACACTTGATATGATATGTTAGAAGTGATACTTTACCTCTCTGATCTTCCTCCATAACACATAACCTCAGTCTACTCTCATAAAAACATCATACAAATCCCAACAGATAGACATTCTACAAAATACTTGTCTAGTAATTTTAAAAACCTGGTAAGATCCTCAGAAACAAAAAAATGTCTGAGAATCTGTGGCAGTCAAGAGGAGCCTAGAGAGACATGAAAACAATGTAATATGCTATCAGGTCCTGTAATAGAAAAACTAAAGCTATCTAGGTTAGTAATAATGTATCAATAGTTCATTAACTATAACAAATGTACCATGCTAAAATGTAAGCTCCAACCATAGAGGGAACTGGATCTGTGGTATGTGGACACCCATACTATCTATATCCTCCCCACATTTTTGTATTTCAAAAATGTCCTAACCAAAGAAGTTTATTTTTTTTCTGTATTTTTGAAATACAATTGACATATAACATTGCATAAGTTTAAGGTGTATAAATGATGATTTGATACATGTATCTAGTGTGAAATGATTACCACAGTAAAGTTGGCTAAAACTTCCATCACCTCAAATAATTACCTCTGTGTGTGTGTGTGTGTGTGTGTGAACATTTAAGATCTATTCTCTTAGCAACTTTCAAGTATTTAATGCAGTAATGTTAACCATAGTCACCATATTGTACATTACCTCTCCAAAATTTAGTCATCTTCTAAAAGTAAATTTGTACCCTTTGACTTACATCTCTCCATTTCCCCCACCCCAGTTCTTGGCAGCCACTATACTATTCTCTTTGATTCCATGAGCTTGGCTTTTCTACATTCCACATATAAGTGAAATCATAACTATTTGTCTTTCTCTGACTTAATTTCACTTAGCATAATACCTTCAAGATCCATCCATGTTGCTGCAAATAGCAGGATTTCCTTCTTTCTCATAGCTCAATAATATTCCATTGTATATATGTATTACATATATATATATATACACACATATATAATATATATACACATCACATCTTCTTTACCATTCTTCTTTTGATAGACATTTAGAATGTTTCCATGTCTTGACCATTGTGTATAATGCTTCAGTAAACATAGCAGTACAGATACCACTTAGGGATTCTGATTTCATTTCCTTTTGATATATATCCAGAAGATTGCTGGATTATGTGGCAGTACTCTTTTTAATTATTTTGAGGAAACTCCATAGTATTTCACTATTTTTTAAGGCCCCCATACTATTTTCAATAGTGGCTGTACCAATTTACAATCCTACCAACAGCACACAAATGTTCCTTTTTCCCCACTTCTACGCAACACTCATTATTTCTTCTTTTTTATGGTAACCATTCTAACAGATATGAGGTGATATCTTATTGTGGTTTCATTTGCATTTCCCTGATTAATGATATTAAATATCTTTCAATGTATTTTTTGGCCACTTGTATGCCCTCTTTGGAAACGTCTATTCAGGTCGGTCCATTTTAAAAATCATATTTGAGTTGTTTTTTTTTTTTTGGATTTTGTTGTTGTTATTGAATTGCATGAGTTACTTTTATATTTTGAATGTATTTTACTATTTCAATTTAGCAACCCCTTAACAGTTTACAAATATCTCCCACTAGATAGTTTTTTTTTTCCATTGTGTTGATTGTTGCTTTTGCTATTGTCATGCAAAAGCTTCTTAGTTTGACATAGTTCCATTTATTTATTTTTGCTTTTCTTGCTTGTGCTTTGGGTATCATATTCAAAAATCCCTGTGAAAACCAGTGTCAAGGAAACTTTTCCTTATGTTTTCTATCAGATGTTTTATAGTCTTTAATCCATTTTGAGTAGCTTTTGTGAGTGTTGTAAGATAGGAGTCCAATTTCATTCTTCTGCATATAATTATCCAGTTTTCCAAACACCATTTATTGAAGAAACTATCTTTTCCTCATTAAGTATCCTTGGCTCCCTAGTCATATATTAGTTGACTATACATCTGAGGGTTCATTTCTGGGCTCCCAATTCTGTGGAATAGTCTATCGACCTATTTTTATGCCAGTACCATACTGTTTTTATTACTATAGCTTTGTAGTATAGTTTCAGAACCAGAAGTGTGGTGCCTCTAGCTTTGCTCTTCATTCTTAAATTACTTTGGCTATTCAAGGTCACCTGTAGCTCTGTATGAATTTTAGAATTTTCTTTCTATTTCTATGAAAAATGCCATTGGAATTTTGAAATATTTGCATTGAATCTATAGATGGCTTTGGGTACTATGGTTATTTTAGTATCAATTCTTCCAGTCTATGAACATGGGGTATCTTTCCATTTATTTACATCTTCTTCCTTTCTTTCATCAAAGTCTTCCAGTTTTCAGTATACAGATTTTCAACTCCTGGTTAAATTAATAGGTATTTTATTGTTATTGATGCTTTTGTAAATGAGTTTTCTTTATTTCTTTTTTCTGATATTTTGTTGTTAGTCTATAGTAACAGCTAATTTTTGTATGTTGGTTTTGTATCCTTCAACTTTAATGAATTTGTTGTTATAATAGCTTTTTTGTGGAATCCTTAGAATTTCCTGTATCTATAAGATCATATCATCTACAAACAGAGAAAATATTGCTTCTTCCTTTCTGATTTGGATATGTTTTCTTTTTCTTACCTAATTGCTCTGGCTGGGATATCCAGAACTATGTTGAATAGGAGTGCTGAGAACAGACATCCTGCCTCACTACTGATCTTAGATAAAAGCTTACATTCTTTCTTCATTGAGTATGTTAGCTGTGGGCTTGTCATATATGGTCTTTACATATGTCATATAGGGTTGAGGTATGTTCCTTCTATATTTTTTGTTGAGAGTTTTTGTCATGAATGGATGTTGAATTTCATCAAATCCATTTTAACATTTTGTTGAGAATTTTGTATTTATTTTCATCAGGGATATTGGCCTATAGTTTCTTCTTTTGTGTCTTTATCTGACGTTGGCAGCAGAGTAATATTGGCCTTGTACAATGAGTCTAGGAGAGTTCCCTCCTCTTTAATTTTTCTGAAGAGTTTACAAAGAATTGGAATTAATTCTTCTTCTATTTTTTATTTATTTTTTAAAGATTTTATTTATTTTACAGAGAGAGAGACAGCAAGAGCAGGAACATAAGCAGGGGGAGTGAGAGAGAGAAAAGCAGGCTCCCTGCTGAGCAGGGAGCCCGATGCGGGGCTTGATCCCAGGACTCTTGGATCATGACCTGAGCCGAAGGCAGACGCTTAACAAGTGAGCCACCCAGGTGCCCCTAACTCTTCTTTTAATGTATGGTAGAATTCACCAGTGAAACCATTTGGGCCTGGGTTTTTCTTTATTTGGATGTTTTTAATTACTGATTTAATCTCCTTAACTAAGTATTGGTCTGTTCAGATTTTCTATTTCTTCCATGATTGAGACTTGGTAGTTAGTATGTTTATAAGCATGTGTCTTTTTCTTCTAGGTTATCCAATTTGTTGGTATGTAATTGTTTATGATCCTATGTATTTCTGTGGTATTGGATGTAATGTGTCCTCTTTCATTTCTGTTTTTATTCATTTGAATTTTCTTTTTTCTTAATCTAAGTTTGTCAAAATTTGTAAAATCTTTGCAAAAACCAGCTCTTGGCTCATTGATTTTTTTTTCTATTGCTTTTCTGACCTTTATTGCATTTATTTCTGCTCTGATCTTTGTTATTTCATTCCTTCTGCTGAGTTTTTTTTTTTTTTTCTTTTCTTTCTATTCCTTTGAGTGTAAAGTAGGTTCTTTGAGATATTTCTTTTTTCTTAATTTAGGTGTTTATCACTATAAATGTCCCTCTTATGGCTGTTTTTTCTGCATCCTGTATGTTTTGGGATGTTGTATTTCAATTTTTATTTTTCTTAAGATATTTTTTATTTCCCTTTTGATGTTTTTTTTTTGGCTCATTAGTTGTTCAGGAGTGTATTGTTTAATTTCCAGATATTTGTGAATTTTCCACTTTTCCTCCTGTTGCTGATTACTGGTTTCATACCACTGTTGTCAAAAAAAGATACCTGTTATGATTTCAATTTTAATTTGCTAAGATTTGTTTTGTGACCTAAAATATGGTCTATCCTAGAGAATGTGCCATGAAGTGTTTGAGAAGAATGTGTATTCTGCTGTTGCATGAAATGTTCTGTATATGCCTATTAGGACCATTTGGTCTACAGTATAGTTCAAGTTTAACCTTTTCTTAGTGATTTTCTGTCTGGATGATCAACCATTGTTGAAAGTGAGGATATTGAAGTCCCCTACTATTACTGTTGTCTATTTCTCCCTTCAGATCTCTTAACTTTTGCTCAATATATTTAGGTGTTCCCATGTTGTGTGCGTATATATTTATGATTGTTATATCCTCTCGATGAATTGACACCTCTATTATTATATAATAACCTTTTGTGTATCTTGTTGCTATCTTTGGCTCAAAGTGTGTTTTGTCTGATATAAGTATGCTTTGCCTGCTCTTTTGGTTTCTACTTGCATGAAATAGTCTGTTTCTATCTCTTCTCTTCTAGCCTATATGTTATGCCCCTAAAACTGGAGTGAATCTCTTGTAGGCAGCATAGAGTTGGGTCAAGTTTTTATCCATTCAGACACTCTATGCTTTCTTTTATGACTTTTGATTGGATAATTTAACCATTTACACTTAGAGCAATTATTGATAGGAAGGGCTTTCTTTTTGTTTTCTGGCTGTATTTACCTTGCTCCTTTATTCTTAATTTGCTGCCTTCCTTTGTGAATTATGATCTTCCCTAGCAGTATGTTTTGATTCCCTTCTCTTTATATTTTGTGTCTACTGTATGTTTTGCTTTGGAATTACCAATACAGCAGTCTATTTTAAACTGATAATAATTTAACTTTGATCATATACAAAAATTGTACCTTTTACTCTCACTCTTCTTCTGTTTTGATGTCACAATTTATCTGTCTTTACACTGTGTAGTCATTAAATGATTATTGCAGCTATAGTTATTTTTTATACTTTTGTAACCTTTTAATAGAATTAAATGGTTAACACACTACCTTATTACAGTATTATTCTGAATTTGACTGTATACTTACCTTTACCAATGCATAGAATATCTTCATATGTTTTCGTGTTACCCATTAGCATCCTTCTATTTCAGCTTGAAGAATTATTTCCAGCATTTCTTCAAGATATGTCTAGTAGTGATGACCTACTTCAACTTTTGTTTGTTTGAAAATGTCTTTTTATTTCCTTAATTTCTGAAGGAAAACTTTGCCAAATATAGTATTCTTGGGGCAATGTTTTGTTTTGTTTTGTTTCAGCACTCTGAATATATCATCCAACCCTCTCCTGTCCTATAAGACTTCTGTTGAGAAATCAATTGCAAGTCTCATGGTTAGGGCTCCCTTATAAGTTATAAGCTTCATTTTCTTGCAGCCTTTAAGATCCTCTCTGATTTCTGACAGTTTTATTATAGTGTATCTTAGAGAAATCTTTTTATGTGGAATTTGCTTGGATTCTTATGAGTTTCATGAATTTGGATAGCCAAATCTCTCTACAGATTTGGGAAATTCTCAGCGATTATTTCTTTAATAAGCTTTCTGTACCCATCTTCCCCTTGTCTCCTGGAACTCCCAAATATTCAGATTACCTTTCTTAATGGTTTCCTAAAGTTCATGTAGGCTTTATTTACTCTTTTTCATTCATTTTTCTTTGTTTGTCTCTGGTCCAGACATTTTGCTGGAATCATTCGAAGCTTATTTTTTAAAATGGTATATAAACATAGAGAAATGTTTATACCAGGCTACAGTCTGGCCTGCTATCTGAATAAGACTTATTTTGGAGCTACAAATTTAATGATGTAGCTTCATAGATTGGTAGGAAATAGTAGCCTCAAAATAGGAAAACTCAGCAGCTTTTTACCTAGAATATCTGCAAGCCCATTAACTCAGATTAAACCTTCCTAAATGATGAAAAAGGAAGGCAGGGGGAACCACATATGATTTATCTGTATCCAAAACAAACTGAATTTTATCTTTTTTAAGATAAGGAAGTTTGCTCCAGTCACAAATGTCTGAACTATTTAATTCTGTTGAGCAATTAAACTATCAAGATTGTTATTAAGCTCATCTCTGCACACATTTAATTGTAAAAACATTCACAAGAAATAGAGATATTTACACTACTTGAAAATTGATAAGCCATGAACTCATTATCTCAAAGTTTAATAATGTATAGCTCATGATTGAGGTTCTTTTTTCCCCTAATTTCTCTTCCTCTCTCTCTCTCTTTTTCTCTTTTCTTTTTTGACTTTAGCTCAATAAATTTAATATAAATAAAAATGTAGAGAAAAATGTAGTTGCTCATCTATGATTTAGCAGTCTGTAAAACATTTTTAAACAATTTTTCAACACAACATATTCTTAGAATTTGTATTTGATTTCTTTAAACTGTCCTGATTCTATTTTTTAAAACAATTTAAAATAATAAAGATATTTCCTTTTGGCACTCTGAATGTGTGACAAGTGCCTCCACATATAAACAAATTTTTGGATAGTAAATTCTTTATTGTGACTTCCATATTACTTTCTTTCATTCTTTTTAAATTTTTATTTACAGTCACTATGGATTGGTATTGTGTTACAGAGAGAAATATCAGTGAACTCAGATAAGAACTCTTAGGTATCTCATATCTCTATTCACTTATTCTTTCATAATTCAAAAAGAAAAGAAATAAAATATTTTTGGAAGTATTATTTTAGACTAGCGAACTTAAATACTTTTACTTTCTACAGGTATGTTGGAAATAATCCTCCAGAGATAGATTAACAAGTGTGAAGGGAAGGATAAGTCAGTTATCTATGCAATTTTGTTTCAAAACAATGGAAATTTCTAGACTAAAATTCATGAATAAAGCTTTGACTATTTGTAGAATGGTTGATAGCAAACTCTCATTTATGTATAAAAACAGAAACCAGTTGTTGAAGGTGGTCAGTTTATATAGTCAGACTGAGAACAGCTGAGTGGAAGTCATCTCTCCAACAGCCAAATATAGACAATTAAAAGGCAATCAGCATAAAATCTAGAGTTCAAGTTCTACAGATATATATTTGGTGATCATGAATATTCAAGTGGTTTTTAAACAATGAGAAAGGGTGGCATTGTCCATGAAATCATGTATATAAAAATATCAATAATCAAAGGAACATCTTATTTTAAAGGATGTATATTAATTTTCTATTGCTGTGTAATAAATTACCACAAACCAAGTGACTTAAATGAATACCCACTTACTGGCTCACATTTTTGTAAGTCGGAAGTACAGCAGGGTTGGTTGGATTCTCTGTTCCGGTTGAAATCAAAATGTTGACTAGCTGTGTTCTCATCTGGAACTCAGGCTCATTTGGATTCTTGAAAGAAAATGAGTTCCTTGAAGTTGTAGGACTGAAGTCCTCATTTCTTCAATGGCTGTTAAATGGGAGCTGCTCTCAGCTTCTGGAAGCCACCTATTTTCACACCAAATAATCCCTTCTATCTTCAAGCCAGCAACAGTGCATCAAATTCTCCTGCTTCAAATCTTTCCCTCTGCCAAGCCAGAGAAAAACTCTGCTTGTGAAATGGTTTGCAGGATTAGTTTAGGTCCAACCAAATAAACTTCCTGTGCTATCTAACATGATATGATCATGGGGTGATATACATCATATTCACAGGTGTAGGGTTTTGGGTAGCCATTGTGGAATTCTGCATATCATGGGTAGCCATTGTGGAATTCTGCATATCATGGGTAGAATTCTAAGATCTTGAGATTATAAAAAAAAAGAGAGAGGGAAATGGAGGGTACAGGAGAAAAAAAAAAAGAGGATGACACAAATGCAGAACAAAACAATTGGTGAGCAAGATAGGCACTTAAAATACCTATTTGTTTTGAATATATAGAATTCACTTTAGAAAGAAGCTTCAGAGAAAAATGGAGTTCTAAATCTGAAGGCAGAACACTAGAGTATGAATTGAGATTATACCAGCTTATTGTTCTTTCAAGAAACTTGGCAGAGACAGAAATGATGCAGAAACTAAGAAAGTCAAGGATGAGAGAGATTCAGGTGTTTTTGTTTTGAGGTGATCCAGGGAGAGGAAAAGCTTAAAGAATGCCAGAAAAAAGAATCAAGTTGGTTAAGAATCCCATGTATAAAAGTTTTAAAAAATTAACAAAGCACATGAACTGAGGGTTCACAAAAAGCCTACGTGGAATTTTTTTTCTTATACAAAGTAAGTCCTTGCTTGTTTAATAATACAAAAGTAAGTGGCTCTGGCATTTTCTGTGTGTGCTAACATTTCTCCTGGTATGTGCCTTGCAGTCCCTCAAAGTGTATCTTAATTGCATTCTGTGCATATTTTCCAAAACAAAATGGTCTGAAAAGGTGACCAAATATTTGAAATTACAACACTCCAAGAAATAGCTAGATACCTGGTTGGAATACTCAATTAACATGGAAATCTCATTGAGGTTAGGATTTAAACTATTAGACTTAGAGTAATTAACAGACACATGTTCAATATGTTATAGTTTTTTCTGTGAATTTAGCAGCTGAATGCACAAATATCTATTTTTTTCAATGGTTATTTTAACCAAATAACTATATGTTCCATGTATTTGTAATTGATTGGTAAAAGAATCAAAATGAACTCAATAAACCCAAACATGCTTCTTAGCACAAAATACATACTTAACTGTCTTTCTTTCTTTTTCTTTCTTTCTTTCTTTTTTTCTTCTTTCTTTCTTTCTTCTTTCTTTCTTTCTTTTTTAAAGATTTTATTTATTTATTTGAGAGAGAGACAGAGAGAATGAGTGAGAGAGAGAGAGCACGAGCTGGGTGAGGGGGCAGAGGGAGAACCAGGCTCCCCGCTGAGCCAGGAGCCGGACGTGGGGCTCGATCCCAGGACCCTGGGAACATGACCCAAGCCGAAGGCAGATGCTCAACCGACTGAGCCACCCAGGCGCCCCCATACTTAACTTTAGAATTAATAATCAACCTGTATAATTTTTCAAGACAGAGTATAAACATAGCATATTTACTATTGTATCCAAAAGGAAGTATAAGATTTCTCTTAGATTTGTCATTTCTGTTAACACACACACATACACATATGTCTTAAAACACTTTTGTAAATGACTACTTTATATAATAGAACTGTGTTTATTATTTAAAATGATAGCTATATATTTCTGGGACAAAATCCCTCAATACACTGGAAGAAAAATGTCTGCCTAAAGGAAATTAAGATGGGACCCAGTCTTTGGAATACTGTGTGTGTGTGTGTGTAACAACATACCAGGTATTGTAATTAGATCTAAAAATTAGAGATGATTTCATGATTGCAAAGCGTGGTAGACCAAATAATAGTTCCTCAAAGATGTTTGTTTCCTAATACCCAGAACCTGTAATTATTTTAACCTTACATGGCAAATGTACGTTGAGTTATTACATTAAGAATCTCAGAGATGGGAACATTATCCTGGATTATCTGGGTGGGCCCAACATAATCCAAAGGTTCTTATAAAATGGAGGCAAGAGGGTTAGAGTCAGAGAAGGAGATACAATGACAAGCAGAGGTCCAGACGATGTGAGGATGGGATCATGAGAGAAGAATGAAGATGCTCTCTAGAACCTGGAAAAAGCAAAGATACAGATTCCAGTTCTTGCCCCCTCCCTTTCTCACTTTCAACAGAAATGCAGTCCTTCTGACTGCTTTTCGATTTCTGATATCTAGAACAATAACATAATAAATTTCTGTGGTTCTTTTAAGCTACTAAGTTTGTGACAATTTATTACAGTATTAACAAGAAACCATCACACCCAAGTGAATTCTAATATAACCAGCCATACTCAGTGCATATGTTTAATTTAGTGATTTTTTTCCATAATTATGGCTAATCACACATAACAAAATATTGTTTAGCTTATAATTTTAAATAGTGGTAATTTTTTAAAGCTGATTAAAGCATTTCAGAGAGAGTAAGCAAATTCTCAGGATTCCCTGTCACACTTTTAAATAATCAGTAATTAGATTAATCCTGATTCCAGTAAAGTTCTAGTAGGAGGAATTTAGTACCATGCACACACACACACAAAAAGGAAGTGTTATGAGTCACGTGACATCTTAGGGATAAGACTTTTAGCAGTAAGGACAAAGGACAGTTCTTTATCAGAGATCTGTTTCTAGTTAGCATCTGGCTGAATGGTTCTAACAGAGGGATAAAACATGACTGTGTCTCAGGAGGATCCTCTCTCTGCGTGGGTGGCCTACAAATTGAAAAAAAATGGTATAATTTATTTGGCCATAATGATCACTGATTTCTTGGCCTCATTTCTTGGCCTTCCTGCTTTGTGTCCTGTCCTCTTGCTGAGGATGAGTGTTCAGACACCTAAGCTCTAGTCTCCAGGTATCTCATACAGCTGCAATCTCAGCAGTTTGCCATTTGGGAGCCACACATCTCTATTCCTTTCTCTTGTTTTTTTACAGGAAACTATTCCTTTGTTACCCTCAATGCTACTCTACAAGTAAATAGGTAGCATTGATCCTACATTTTTCTCTCTGTTCCCTCCTCAAATCCCACTAATATAAAAATACAAATAAAATATTTAAATTGTATCCCAATAAGGGCAGAAAGTAGGGAAAAGGTGACAAATACAGATAAGAAATTTCAATGAATTTTGAAGGAGAATAGCTAGATGAGGGCAACTGACTTAGAGAAAGAAAGATAGTCCTCAAGGCCGTAGAGTCAATTAAAAGCTAGCTAATTTATCCAACAGAAAACCACAGGTCTCAGAACTTTCGACACAACTGTGTCTGAAGGCTAGGGTGTGAGAGCTGAGACTGAAAACAGTATGATTGAGGCCCCCAGACTTTTTTCTCCAAGGCTTCACTACCAAGAAAATGTAGATTTCCCACTGCGGCATAACAGAGGACGTACACTCTCTGAGAAGGCTGGATCAGTAAGGCTCTGGATTCAAACAACTAAACGCAGAGGAGGAGTGAAATTAAGGATTAATGCAAGCCTCCAAAATGCATGGTGACCCCCTTCTGCTCTCTTCTTCCAACATACTTTCCAGGATTCTTTCTGGACAGTGGAACAGACCAGATGTCAAAAGTAATGACATTTCAGATTTGCCCAGTGGATTAACACATTGTCTTACTAACTTCTCTATGGTAAAGCTCTATTCTGTAAACGATACAAAGTGTCTCCAATTGCCACTTTAGTGCCTGCCTTTTAGCTAGTTTTCCAGAGATCACCATGTATGTGTCCATATCAACAGCAGAAAAGGAACTCAGAAGAAACAAGCAGAGTTTTTAGGTTAAAAAATTCAAGTAAATCTATAAAATCAGGCAATATAAAAAAAGAAATGCATTCTTTAAAAATATATCACAATGCTATGCAATAGGGGTATTCAGAAAACAAAAAACTGTATTTTCTGGCTTGCAAAGTATAAAGTTTTTGATATGTGTGACTTCTTGGCAATGCTATTAAAGGGGAAGGGTCCTCTACTCCCCCCTTCTCCTCTTCCTGCTGATTGCCATGTGTGCAAGTGGCTGGACCAGCTGTAGCAAATGATAAAATGGAGGCCATGTGTTGAAATGGTAGAGAGTTAAGAGTAAATGAGCTAGATTCCTAATATTGTGGATTCATCATGTCAGCCTTCAACTGACGGTATTTAGACAGCTATCTGAAGAGAGAAATATTTGATTTAAACCACTGCTACTCTGTCTCTACACCAACCAAATCTGATTGATAATGGTAGACAGTTGATGTCTCTTCGATAAGTATACTGACACCACAAAGGAAAAAAAGGGAAAATAAGGGCGCCTGGGTGGCTCAGTTGGTTAAGCGACTGCCTTCGGCTCAGGTCATGATCCTGGAGTCCCAGGATCGAGTCCCACATCAGGCTCCCTGCTCAGCGGGGAGTCTGCTTCTCCCCCTGACCCTCCCCACTCTCATGTGCTTGCTCTCTCTCATTCTCTCTCTCAAATAAATAAATAAAATCTTTAAAAAAAAAAAAAAAAGGGAAAATAATGCAAACATATATTGGGAGCAAGTAGCTAGTGAATCTCACAAAACTAATAGTAAAAAACCTGTAGTCTTGGCCAAAATATCAATAAATTTTATACTTTAATCAAAAATGGATATCAATTTTAACCAAAATATCAAAGAATGTAAAGAATATATCAAATGATATAAAGACCGTTTAAGAATAGCAAGGCCTCAAAATATTTACCTTTATTCATTGCTTTTCAGAAAGCTACTAGAGAATATGTTTCATAAAAATGATAAAAGTGAATCATAAAAATAAACAATATGGGAACCAGGAGACAAGTATTCAACACAGAAAAAAGGCACAAGACTTCCCAGGAGCAGAATAAAAAGTTCCATCACAATAGCTGTTTGTCAGGTCTAGAACACAACCAATTCAAAACGCAAGATGAACGACGAATGTTTCAGGAAAAGTGAGACTGAGAAAAAAGAATGGAATGGATAGTTTACCTGATAAAATATTTGAGCATGTTGAGATGAGTTTCATAGTTCTCTCAGAAAGTCTGGGTTAATCAATCAGGGATGGGAGGAAAGGAAACACACACACACACACACACACACACTAATTATTAGCTACAAGAAAAGGAAAAAGTTGTCCAAAACAGGAAATGTAATCACAATAAATGATGGGAGCCAGTTTATATATTACTATAATCATAAAAAATGTAATCACTGAACACTGAGCCAGAAACCGAGACACGAGTATTGGGAAGTATGTGGTGAGGAAAATGGATAACAGTACTTGGAATAAGGTTACATTCTGGGGCGCCTGGGTGGCTCAGTCCTTAAGCATCTGCCTTCGGCTGAGGTCATGATCCCAGGGTCCTGGGATCGAGCCCCGCATCAGGCTCCCTACTCTGCGGGAAGCCTGCTTTTCCCCCTCCCAATCCCCCTGCTTGTGTTCCCTCTCTAGCTGTGTCTCTCTCTGTCAAATAAATAAATAAAATCTTTAAAAAAAAAAAAAAAAGAAGGTTACATTCTCACCATCTGCAGCAGGCAGTCAACTGTTTATAAATGGAAGAAACTAGATATGGTAATATAAGTGATTCCAGTATTTAGAAAGACAATGAAACATGCCAGAAGAAACAGATGAATGAGTTGCATAGATTTGCCTCTGGGGAGTGGAAATCAGAGATATGAAGCGGTGAGGCAGAAACTGCTATTCTTCTTTAGACAGTTTATACGTTACTATTTTTATAAACAAAACTTACACATTTTTAAAAAAAGTTTAAAAAAACAAATTCATCTTCCTGTAATTCTTGCTTTTATTTCAGTCACATAAAAAATCCAGATTCTCTACCTGCTTGGAAATGGAAGAGCATATCAGAAAATTTTCCTGTCATATCAGTTGTAATTTGCCCACAGTACTTCAGTTTGGATCCTAACAGAGAGGAAATAAAGCAGCTTTGCTTTCTGGTTCCCTGAGCATTGGCTATCCTGCCCACACCATACTAAATCACCCATTATATCCCAATATTTCAGTAAGAAGAGTACTGAAGTAACGCAGGATCTTACATTTACTAATCCAATATATTCAGTAGACTCAGTGTATTGCTAATTTCTTAATCAAAATTCAAATAAGAGATGCACATTTCATATTAATTTTGTTGCAGATATAAGACTAGTCTCAAGAACAATGACAAAGTATTTATATTTTTCTGTCTTCAAATAATTTAATAGCATTGAATCATAATCAATATCTCTATGAGGTTGTGTAACGCAGGTAAAAATGTTTCTATAACTTAATAAATAAATATTACCTGATTGTGTAATGTGGTTAAGAAATCATTTATACTGGGGCACCTGGGTGACTCAGTCGGTTAAGCGACTGCCTTCGGCTCAGGTCATGATCCCAGGGTCCTGGGATCGAGCCCCGCATCAGGCTCCCTGCTCAGCAGGAAGCCTGCTTCTCCCTTTCCCACTCCCCCTGCTTGTGTTCCCTCTCTCGCTTTCTCTCTGTCAAATAAATAAATAAAATCTTTAAAAAAATAAATAAATAAAAATTTAAAAAAAGAAATCATTTATACCTTTACTTTTTCAGTCTGTCTTTGCTTCTTTTTTTCTCTCCTTCCTTTCTTTCCTCTTTCCTTCTCTTTATAAACTTTTCTCTTAAAAAAATAATTCTCTTTATTCCTTCCAGAAATACTAGACTATAGGCATAATACTTTAAAACAATAGCCAGAGCAAACTTCATCAATTTAAGAATAGAGAGTGCATCGTGTAATGAGTTTATGTCTGTATCTCTGTTACCAAATGGATCTAAAGTGACATTTCAGGGCCCTGTTAATGAGATTGTTCTTACGTAAGGGAATCTGGTAATGGGATCATACCAAATCAGATTATTTAGAGATAATGTTCACACAAATTAAATTAATTAGTATTCAATTTGCCCTTCACAAACAAAAAATTTAAAAGAGTTAACTAGTAACATAGAGAGATACTAGTGATGAAATAACATATTTTAGGATCAAAGCCTAGAATCTGCAAATTTGGAGGTTGATAGAATAAAAGTACCTGTATGTTTTAAAAAGGCATTTGTAAGACAAATGCTTTCAAGCCCATCAACAACTGATTCTCCTTGATCATCTGAAGCTATATAAGTAGGACATTCTTATTTGTAGAAATTATTTGGATTATCCTATTTTCTAAAGTGTTCTTCTATGTACAATTTGGTTTTCCTTCAAAACTACTAAAAAGTCATACCTTGTATGTAGCATTATTAACCTAAAATTCAGTTTTTTTTATAGTAGCCATCAATCCCTACATATAAATGTACTCTTATAGATGTGATTGCACTTGTTTATCACAATAGCTGTGCTATTGGTAATGAAAATGCATGTCCCACAAAATCGCATGACCTTCTGGGAGAAATATTTAGGTAGAAGTTCCTTAGGTAATTAATTACACTGTGGGGAAATAAGTTGAGGCATAACATTAAAAGGATGTATTGCTATGAGACATAGTTCTTTATGAAAGAACTGATTATGTCTCATATGTACATAAAATTGAAAATGTTTAAAATATGTATTTAATTGCTTCTGATTCCACATGTTACATCAGTATATTATGGTATGAAATGCATTTCTGTCCCATGCAAACATGAGAGGAAAGAAAGAAAAATACTATTTTCTCCATGTCATGTCATAAACTTGTGTCAGAAACACAACAATCTATTCAGTTACTCCATAATTTTTTGAAATACTACTCTGACAGTCATTCTAGGCGGAAAACATAGATACAGAGCATTATATAGACAAAACTCCTGTTCTCAAGGGTCTTACCTGCATTCATCGTGATGCAGAAACAGAGAGTAGGGCATTTAAACATGCAATAAAAATATAAGCCAATAATTGGGTAAGATATTTTCAAGTAGAGATGAGTGCTATGAAAAAAAATGCAATAAATAGTAATGATGGAGACTATATACACTTTTTCTTAAAGTAAACTTATCTAAGGAGATTAATTTTATTTTAAATCTGAGTGGCAACTAGGAACTAAGCATGTTAAAATCTGGAGTCCAATCATTTCAGGCAAAAGAAATATCAAACGCAAGACCTTGGACCAGAGCCAGTGCATTTTTCCTGGTACTCATTTTCTCCTTCCTTATAATACATAAAACCTCTTTCTCTGAGTTTAAGCAGGACACATATCCACACAGCTACCAACTACATTTTCCAGACTGTTAGGGGTGGCCCTTTGAAATGAGCAACCAATGGGCTATGAATGGAAATATGCTCAACTTACAAGTCATGTCTCTTAAGGAGCTAGTTTCTGTTTTCTTCTTCCCTAGAGAAGGAATCCACATATGGTGCTAATGACTAGCTTAAGCAATGCAAAGACAAATCCCTAGGAAGCTATTAGATCAGTGAGTTGGAAGGATCCTTTCCCCACCCCAACCTGTTACATAAGAGAGAAATTAATTTCTATTTGGTGTGAATCATTGAATGTTTTGTTCTATTGGTTCTGTAAGTTTGGTCTGAACTACCTGATATTGATTCTATGGCAGGAATAACCTCAGTGTATAGAAGAAAATATTTTAAAACCAATATGCATGAAATAGTGAGCCTGAAGAAAGGTGACAGACAATTATTTCTGAGAATTAGGCAGTGATCAACTTATGGATGGCCTTGTAAATCATTTCATTTTAATTATAGTCAATGGAAAATTTTCAGAGGAGGGTGACTTAATTTGGCTTCATTTTTAAAAAGACAACTTTGATTGTTGTAAATTGATGCTAATGAGTCAAATGCAAGCAGAAACACAGTAATAAAGCAATTTAAATCATCCAGTTGAGAGACTGAGAGGGGTGGAAATCATTGGAAATTCCAAAAAGCATTTAGTTAAATATTTAATCTATGTCATCACAAATAATCATATCCAAGTATTCATTCAGCATGTAATCATTAAAGATCTCCTATGCATAATCAGCATATTAAAAACTGGATACATAATGAGGAATGATACATGGTCCCAAACTTTACTGAAGTCTGTAAATAACACATGCCAGATACATAATTTGAAATTGGATTAAGTTCTACAAAGATAGGATGTTTGGGGAGAGTAAATAGAAATCACTTAACTTTGATTATGCCTCTCCAGGGAAATATTTACTCTAATTTGTGAAATACAAGTGCTGATTACCCCCGGCAAAGAGTAGGGGGTAGGCTGTGGAGAATTTCGGGTAGAGGCATGAGCAAAGAGTGTGACATGGAAATGTGTTTGACAAAATGCATGACATGTAATGGAGAAAAATATGTATTCCTTAGGGATAAATTATAAGGACACAATAATACAAAAAGTGACAATAATATTTCTAATGTATATCACATATCTTAACAATTTAGATTAAACTTAATGTGTAAAATATTACCTACAGAATATGCTTATGGGATATGCTTCTGGCTAGGACACTTCAGGAATCATGAAGACAACATTTTGAATGGCTCACATTGGCAAGTTTATCTTTGCTTTTTCTCTACAGAATGAGAATTATTGCACAGCTCAAGTCAATTATGATAAATAGATTTACTCTAAAATGTCCCTACTTTCTGACATATTTCTAAATTCTATACAAAAGTTTAATGATATCCTGCTAATCATCTTATGTCTTATAACAAAAAAATATTTTATTAGTTAAAAATTTTTAAAATTTTTAAAATTTTATTATTAAATATTAGATAAATTATAAAAGTGAAATGTGTCTTTGAACTCCAATTTAGAGATGGTAAAACAAACTTCATTAGAAATCAATTTTTGCTCAATTAGGTAATAATAGAACTGATTTTAACAAATGTTAATTCATGCTAAAGTAAAATGTTTTTTAATGGCAACAGTTCAGTTGCAAATTCTGAACTGTAGAATAATCTTCCAGTGTTTCTGGAAGATAAGAAACTAGTTTGCTTCCAACTCTTTAGTGATGTGATTTGGATAGTCAAACTTGCTTATCTGTTTCTTTGGTATTTTTAATGATTTGAATCCTTTCACACAAGTAAGGAATGCAACATGGCAGATAAGACCCAAGGGCACAAAGAAAAGTTGGAAGTTTGGGAGAAAAACATTTCTAGGGATTGTTATGACATGTTCCATAATTTAACAATTATGAGTAAAATCGGTCATGATGTTAATATTGCACTTTGTTGAAAGTTATCAACAATCCTCCTCCACACTTGTTGTTTCCTGTGTTGTTGATTTTAGCCATTCTGATAGCTGTGAGGTGATTATCTCATTGTAGTTTTGATTTGCATTTCTCTGATGGTAAGTGATAAACATCTTTTCATGTCTCTGTTGGTCATCTAGATGTCTTCTTCAGAGAAATGTCTGTTCATGTCTTTTGCCATTTTTTAAAATGGATTATTTGTTTCTGGGGTATTGAGTCTTATAAGTTCTTTATATATTTTGGATACTAACCCTTTATCAGATATGTCATTTGCAAATATCTTCTCCCATTCTGTAGGTTGCCTTTTAATTTTGATTGTTTCCTTCACTGTGCAAAAGCTTATTTTGATGTAGTCCCAATAGTTTTTTTGTTTTTGTTTCCCTTGCCTCAGGAGACATATCTAGAAAAAAGTTGCTATGGCCAATGTCAAAGAAGTTACTGCCTGTTTGTTTTCTAGGATTTTTATGGTTTCAGGTCTCACATTTAGGTCTTTAATCCATTTTGAATTTATAGCAGCATTATTTACAATAGCCAAGATATGGAAGCAGACCAAGGCATCTATCGATTGATGAACGGATAAAGAAGATGTGGTATATATACAATGGAATACTATTCAACCATAAGAGAATGAAATCTTGCCATTTGCAGCAACATGGATGGAGCTAGAGAATTAACACTAAGCAAAATAAGTCAGTCAGAGAAAGACAAATACCGTATGATTTCACTCACATGTGGAATTTAAGAAATAAAACACATGAGCAAAGTGGAAAAAAAAAAAGAGAGAGACAAATCAAGAAACAAATCTTAATTATACAGAATAAATTGATGGTTACCAGAGGGGAGGGGATAGAGGAGTATGGGCTAAATAGGTGATGGTGATTAAGGAGTACACTTATGGTGAGCACAGTGTGATGTATGAAAGTGTTGAATCACTATATTGTACATCTTAAGCTAATATGTTAACTATGTATGTTAATATAGTTAAAATTAAAATTAAATAAAAATAAAAACTAAAAATCTTTTTAAAAAGGAAGTTATAAAAATAAGTCAATGAAGGAAGTTATTACCAATCCTTATGAATTTAATATAATGTTTTGTATTTTTCATTAATTAAATCAATCAGTAACAGATTCGTGGAGCTGAATCCATTTTTAAACTTTTTTTTTTAAAGATTTTATTTATTTATTTGACAGACAGAGACACAGCGAGAGAGGGAACACAAGCAGGGGGAGTGGGAGAGGGAGAAGCAGTCCTCCCATAGAGCAGGGAGCCCGATGCGGGGCTCAATACCAGGACCCTGGGATCTTGATGTCAGCCGAAGGTAGACACTTAACCACTGAGCCAGGCTCCCCCATTTTTAAACATTTTTATCAAAAAGCTTATTTAAATTTAACAGATTTATACTATAAAAATTTAGGTGAATATACTTCAAAAATCAAATATAACTTTCTACATTTGGATAAAAATTATAAATTAGTATGCTGAACTTGCTTTATAATTTCCTCTCCTACTTTTGTCAACATATACCTCTGCCTAGATTCTTCGACATGTATTTTTCAAACAAACTATATAAGAGGTTAAATATGTATTATCTCCGGCAAGTAGTGAGATTGTAATCCACTCTAGATTTGATAACAAGTAAATAGCAAGTACTTTTGCCACAATAAAAACTTTAAATATTGATACAGCTGTTTAAAGTCGACCTAAAGATAGTCTATACAAGGAATTGCTATTTCATTAATAAATTTCTGACTAGCTATGATGTGTGAGGACACAGTGTTACTAGAGCAATACTGATTCTTTTAACTCATCCTCAATCTGTCCATTTTCAATGATCAACAAGTATATGTTTTGTGAATATTTTCTTTTTTTATGCCATGCTTATTTTGATTTATTGGATACACTTTATCCCTGCCAAATCTAATAATGAAAATTGATATGTTCTATATTTTGTTTTTATTTTTCTGGAATTTCACTTTCTTGTTGGATTCTTTGGAAGTATTGGTTTATGACAGATTGGGGGGGATGGTCCTTTAGACATGGTTTTAGAAGCACTGATATAGCTCATATTCCTACACCATATTCTTCCTGTAGTCTTTAAAGACTTGAATAACACTTTTGGTTTGAGGTTCTCGTTTGTATTTTCCTTTCCCAGATGTAAAGTTCTTCAATTGCAAGAAATTATCTACAACTATTTCTAGATCATAAGAGATACCTCAAACACAGTATAAAAATCAATGAGTAAATAGTTACATAAGTAATTATTATAAGTATAACTGTAACAACACACTCATTCATACAATATAAACTCTTCAAGGCTGTAATATCCCTGAATTTAAAGTAGATAACACGACTAATATGTGATAGTATTAGAATTGTTAGGGCAGTCATTGGAACATAGCAATTTATATGCATATGCAAAATGATTCCCCAAAATACCAATGGTATTTATCTTGCTATCTTCTAGCTGCTGTGACTTTGAGTGACTGTTATTTTCTTCTAAGAGCTCTGCTATACTTCCCTTCAGTATATAAAGTATAGCTGATATCTTACCAATAGTGATTCTGGCTTCAGATTCAGCTTCAATGTAATATGGCCACCATGTCCACTTAAAAGTGACCTTTTTTATGTTGCACATATTTTATTTAACTCAGTATTATTAGAGATAGTAGGAAAACTCAAATATAGATTTCTCAAGCAGTATGTGCTGGTACCCCAGTTAAATAAAAGAACAAAAATTATACGTTCTGATCCACTGCTTATCAACCAATATTTACTGATTACGTATTATTTGTCAGGAATGTCACAGATATTACATATATACTAGATAAGTAAAGCAGACATAAATCCCTGCCCACACAGGGCTGATTTCCTAGGTTGAAAAATGAGCCACAGACAACTCTTTCTAGAATGATCAAAAAGAAGATAGTACTGGCAAGTTGACTTATAACACTTTCAGATGATCATCTTGCTGTATGAGTTCCTTTTTACCATTTTAATTAACTTTTTTGGTCTCTTCTCAAATACAAAGATCGCAAACTATCATTTGAAGCATATCTTTCTTCACAATTACAGTGGTTCCTCTACCTTGAAGTCAAAATTCTCTACAGCAGATTTCTCAAAAGAGGAAACATTGCATTGAGGTTACTTAGCGTCCCATCTATTATACTTATGTAGACTTAAAAGAGGGGGCAAAAATCATACACAATGTCCTCAGAAGACAGCAGTCCACCTTTCAGCTGTTTGAGAAATAGAATTATTATAAA
>NC_138370.1:8200831-8242521 GCF_054177405.1 Leptonychotes weddellii
GCCCTTGCTTCCCTTGCCTTTGGCGATGTTTCTAGGAAGAAGTTGCTGTGGCTGAGGTTGAACAGGTTGCTGCCTATGTTCTCCTCTGGGATTTTGATGGACTCCTGTCTCACATTTAGGTCTTTCAACCACTTTGAGTCTATTTTTGTGTGTGGTGTAAGGAAATGGCCCAGTTTCATTCTTCTGCATGAAGATGTCAATGCTACCTAGAGCAATCTACACATTTAATGCAATCCCTATCAAAATACCATCAACTTTTTTCAAAGAAATGGAACAAATAATCCTAAAATTTGTATGATCCAGAATAGACTCCAAATAGCCAGAGGAATATTGAAAAAGATGCATATATATTTAGGATTTTTAGATTTTCTTTGAGAATTGACTTCTTTTCTATTCTGTAGTACCTTTCTTTATCACTGATAATTTTTCTTGTTCTGATGTCTATTTTGTCTGAAATGCAAATAACTAGTCCAACTTTCTTTTAATTAGTGCTACCATAACATAGCTTCATCCATGTCTTTACATCTTATCAGATTCTTTATATTTAGAGGATTTTGTGTAGATAACAATTAGTTGTGTCTTTTTTATAATTTTGATTAGTTCTTTATTTTTTTAATTTTTTTAAAGATTTTATTTGAGAGAGAGAGTGTGCACAAGTAGGGGGGAGGGGCAGAGGGAGAGAAGAGAAACAGACTCCTCGATGAGCAGGGAGCCTGACGTAGGGCTCGATCCCAGGACCCTGGGATATGACCTGAGCCAAAGGCAGATGTTTGACTGAGCCACCCAGGCGCCCCTAGTTCTGTCTTTCAATTGCTGCATTTAGATCTTTCACATTTAAACTGATTGTTAATATATTTTGATTGGTATCAACCATATTTGTATCTGTTTTCCATTCATTCTGGTCACTTCTTTTTCTCCCTTCTCATACTTTAGTCATTTTATGATTCCATTTATGTCATTTCTTATTATTTCAATTTACTTCCTTTAAAAACTGTGCCTGGTTGCCTAGAGTTTAGCTAATCTATGTTAACCTACAAATAACATTGCTTCACTTCACCTGCAGGTATCTTATAATGGAGTATTTCCAATTCCTCCCTCCTGTCCCTTATCATATTGCTGTCATCCATTTCACTTATCGGTATACTATAATCACGCACTATTATTTTAAACAGTTATATTTTAGATTAATTAAAAATAAACTTTTTTATGTAGATCCAGGTTACTGAACTAAATAATTTTCCTTCTATCTAAATTTAAAAATAAAAAAAAGATCAGGTCAGCTGGTGATGAATTCTGTTTTTGTTTGTCTTAAAATATCTTAATTTCTTTTTCACTTTGAAGGATAATTCCATTGGATATAGAATTCTTGTTTTTTTCCAACACTTTAAATATTTCACTTTTGATTATATGGTTTCTGATGAGTAGTCCATTGTGATTCTTATTCCTTTTCTCTGTAGGTAAGGTGTTTATCTCCTGTATCTTGCTTTGAGATTTTCTCTTTGATTTGGTTTTCTATAATTTGAATATTATATGCCTCGGTGTAGTGTGTTTTTGTTTGTTTTAACTTGCTTGATGTTCTCTGAGCTTTTAGTGTCTGTGATTTGGAGTGGTATTAATTTTAGACTGTCTGCAGACATTACTCATTCAAATATTTCTTCTCCATTCTCTCTTTCTTATTCTTCTGGTATCTTAATTAAGTGTATGTTACATCTTTTGAAATTGTCCCCTTCTTGGATGATCTTTTCTGTTTTTGTTTTTGTTGTTTGTTTTGTTTTTCTTTTTATTTTTTAGTTAATTTTTTTCTTTGCATTTTAGTTTGAGAAGTTAATATTTACTATCTCAAACTCAGAAATTGTGTACTTGGCAGTATGTATCTACTTAAATTTATGAAAGTCATTTTTCATTTTTGTTAATGTCTTTATTTTCTGACATTTTCTTTTGACTCCTCCATAGAATTATTATCTCTGTTTATATTACCCTTCTACCGGGGCGCCTGGGTGGCTCAGTCGTTAAGCGTCTGCCTTTGGCTCAGGTCATGATCCCAGCGTCCTGGGATCGAGCCCCACATCGGGCTCCCTGTTCAGCGGGAAGCCTGCTTCTTCCTCTCTCACTCCCCCTGCTTGTGTTCCCTCTCTCGCTGTGCCTCTCTCTGTCAAATAAATAAATAAAATCTTTAAAAATATATATATATATATATTACCTTTCTACCTTTAGAGTTCTTACCATATTAATCCTAGTTACTTTAAATTTTCTATCATGTAATTCCAACATCTGTTTCATATATGAATCTGGTTTCTAATACTTGCTTTGTATCTTTACACTGTGTTTTGTTTTTTTGTTTTTTGCCTTTTTGTATTCCTTGTAATTTTTTGTTGAAAGCTGGACATATGGTATTGAGTAATAGCAATTGAGATAAGTAGGCCTCTCCTGTGAGGATTTTTGTGTATTTGATTAGGAGTTTGGCTTTGTTTGGTGATTGCTGTAGCTATAGATGCCAGAGACTTTGGACTTCCCTATGTATCTTTTCCACAGAGAGTCTGTGTCTTGCAGGTCTTTCACCTATAATCCACTATTATTGTATTGGAATCCTGTGGGTGTGGAACGGAGGGGGAATGTTCTACAATCTTATGACCAAATCTCAGTCATTTTGTGGGCCTGTTTTTTAGCTTCTGAACTTCACAAATGTTTCTTCTTATATAGTTTTACCTCCTCCCCACTTTAGTAAGACAAGAAGACTACAGAAGGTTGGAGTTAAAGGAATACCTTTCACCCAGCTTGAATAATGCTCTGGTAAAGTCTTTTTCCCTGGATAGTAGGTCTTTGTTAATGGAGATGGCTCTGGACATATTCACAAGGATTACTCTCCCCTTCCACTTGCCAAGGCCACAAGGAGATCTTGCTCAAATCTTTACTGTAAGAAACAGGTAGGGATCCTTGAGGTAAAACCCATGAAAGTTTGGGGACCTTCAGGACTGCATTCCCCTGGGATAACTCATGCTCATCCAAGACCACATTCAGCCTCCAGTAATTAAGCAAATTACTGCCTAAGTGTTCTTACTAGATTATGGGTCTGACAATTACTTCTCCAGGTAAGCAGATCTTGGCTGTAATTCTCTAGATTTTCTTCTCTCGCTCTGGATTTCAAAGTTATACTTTGCCCTGCAAATCCAGTTTTCTGATAGGGCCAAGAAAAGTTAAGGACTTTTAGTTTGCCCAGATTTTTCTTGTTGCAAAGATGGGAGTAAAAATTTCCAAACTCTTTACATATCAGCACTAAAACCAAAAGTCCTGAGCTTGGGGTTTTAGTGCTAAAAAGAATAAAAAGGCATTAACATTTATCCCTTTATATACATAACACATGCCAGAAGCTGGATATATTTTGACCTTCAACTTCTGTTCACATGCAAAATAAAATATCTGGTTATACAGCCAAGCAATAATAGTGTTTTATATCTAGTGTCATTATTCAATAGTGTGATTTGATTGACAAATACTGCCAGAAAACTGTTGGAATTTTTTGGCCATGTCTGTCAATAGCTTTGAAGATATATATCAAGCCTCTTTACATTATTGTGCATTTTCTTAGGATTAGGAATAATAGATCAACAATGCAAAAATAAACCTCCCACTTTTAAAGGTGTTACTGACTCATTTGAACTTTTTCTTATATGTAATTGTGTAAAACAAATTTCACAAATTCATTTGCTAGCAAATATCTACTCTTTGAATACTTATGTTCATTATATGAATTTATGGCATTAATCTCAATTGCATTTGTTACTCTTTCCTTTACCATTTTCCAGTTTGGTAAATAAAGCTTTGAAAAATTAAAGCATTTGTATGTTTGAGACACAAAGTACAATGCAATAGTTACATTTAACAAATGTAAATAATAGCATGACAAACATGGGAAAATACAGTAGCAGTTATTATTGTGGTTGTAATTGTATGTTTTCTGAGTGCTATTTTCAGAGTATTATGATTAACTTACCTTTTCAGATTAGTAACATGAACACATTCTTCTATAGCTTTAATTTTCCTTTGTACTGACAACATGCCTCAAGAAAACCTGATGGATAACTAAGAATAATCAGAAATGAGTATAATTTGCTTTAATTGGAATTAAATAATGTTTTCATATAAATTTATATAATTAAGATTAAAATTTCACCAGGTATGTTAAACAGATATGTTGGAAATATTTGAATTTTTATTTCTAAGGCAGCATAGTACAATAACAAGTCATATATTTAGATAGATAGAGATAATAGATGTACCTAAACACTCATATGCATACACATGGAACAAATATAATTGGTCTTCAAGTTAAAACCTCGTTTTACCACAGTTTAGAAGAATAATTGTCCTAAAATTGTTTAAATATTTACCCTGGGAATGATATAAAGGTGAAACACTAAGACACAATTTTTTTTTTTTAGTAAGTACCTGCTTATTTAGTCATGTGCATTATTAAGAATTAATATGACCACATATTTTAGTGATAGGCAACAGATGTACTATTTGGTTCAATAATGATTTTGCAGATAAAAAATATAGACTTTTTTTTAAAGAAAATATAGACTTTTAAGCAGAAACTTGTTCTTAGCAAATTTTTAGTAATTTATTGGTTGGAATATTTGATTTTCAAAAACCTTGACCTTGTTGGTAATAGACACTGAGAAGATATGAGGTCATGTAGTTAGTTCTGAATGTATTACACACCCATCTGCTTCTCCATCTGGCAGCAGACACAGAAGTCTTCTGTACATTCTCCTCACCAACACCCCAATTGTTAGCTTCCTGCTGATAGCCTTAGTGTAAGCTTCATTGGGTAATTATTTCAGGGAGAAAACAACCAACCCACATGTTCAAGAATAATCACTAGTTCAATTAACTAACCAGAAGCAGCTGATATTTTAGTGTCCACAAGTAGAAATGATTTCAATTTCGGCAGCACTTCAATGAAAATATTTAGATAGCAGATGTGCTATTTAGTACCTTCAGAGTGTGGAAAATAAAAATAAACATGGCATATATAACAAAATAAGTTGATAGTAAATGATGAATAGGTTTTTTAAAACTTATTATATCTCTTTAGGTGTTTAATTTTAAAGTAATGTAAATGCACACACACACACACTTTTGATATGCTAGTCAATAATGTTTTTTAAGCCTGCATTAAAAAAAGTTTATCAGTCACTGATCTGATTAATATCAACATATATAACTTACTTTAAATATTGTCTGTATTTTATTAGAAATCTAAAAACATCATGCATATTTATATTAGTGGATTTAAATATAGAATTATTTTTACAAACATGGTCTAATACATGTGTTTGAGTATTTAATTCTTAACGTATTTTATGAAATATTATTATTATTTTTTAAAGATTTTATTTATTTATTTGAGAGAGAGAGAATGAGAGACAGAGAGCATGAGAGGGAGGAGGGTCAGAGGGAGAAGTAGACTCCCTGCCGAGCAGGGAGCCCGATGTGGGACTCGATCCCGGGACTCCAGGATCATGACCTGAGCCAAAGGCAGTTGCTTAACCAACTGAGCCACCCAGGCGCCCCTGAAATATTATTTATTTTGAAAATCCTAATTGATTTTTCATTGAAATATGCATTTCTAAATTGAGAATTAAGCTGTTAGTTTTGCTGAGCTTTTTGTTTTAAAAAGTAGATATTCTTTTCCCCTATATAATCTTCTCAGGAATTCAAATAGTAGGCATAATATATTTTTTAAGTTTTTACTTAAATTCCAGTTGGTTAACATACAGTGTAATATTAGCTTCAGGTGTACAATATAGTGATTCAACACTTCCAAACATTACCCAGTGCTCATCACAGCAAGGGCACTCCTGAATCCCCATCTCCTATTACACCCATCCTCCTCCTCACCTCCCCCTGTAACCATCAGTTTATTCTCTGTATTTAAGTGTCTGTTTCTTGGCTTGCTTTCTCTCTCTCTCCCTTTTTTTTTTCCATTTGCTCATTTCTTTTATTTTTTAAATTCCACATATGAGTGAAATCATATGGTGTTTGTCTTTCTCTGACTGACTTATTTTGCTTAGCATAATACTCTTCTAGTTCTATCCATGTTGTTGCGTATGGCAAGATTTCATTCTTTTTTATGGCTGAGTAATATTCCTGTGTGTGTGTGTGTGTGTGTGTGTGTGTGTGTGTATCACCTCTTCTTTATCCATTCCTCAGTTGATGGCAAGGGCTGCTTCTATAATTTGGCTATTGTAGATAATATTGCTATAAACATCGGTGTGCATGTATGTCTTTGAATTAGTATTTTTGTATTTTTTGGGTGAATACCTAGCAGTGCAATTGCTGGATCATAGGGTCATTCTGTTTTTAACTTTTTGAGGACCCTCCATAATATATCCATTTTTGAAGCTATAACAATTAATTAAAAATTTTAAAAAACAATTATACTGAATGTTATAGTAAAATACTGGAAGTTGAATCATCTTAATGCCTCTAAAATATTTATTTATAATCACACATATGCAAAGACACTCTGTGGCAAATGCATCCTTTCTATTGTCCATTACATTCTCCACTGGTAACTACATAAAATATTTAATAATTCAAATTTAATTAATTTCACTTAATTTACACATACCATAATATACAAAGAAACTGGTAGCTGGCATTATATTATAGAAAAGTTGTATTGTAGCCTTCCATGTAAGATGAGAAAACAAACCCTACAGTTAACAATGTACAAGAAGAGTACATTGAACTTCGAATGTTCATCAATATGTGCTCAGAATAAATTCAGAAAATTAAGAAAAAATTAACAAACAAAATTAATTCCAAGTTATTGTTACAATAATTTAATTATAAATTTTAGGTGATAAAAGTAATTTACACATATCATAAAAAACATGGAAATCTTGAAACTATAAAGAGGAAAACACCTCAAAATTTTATCTCTCTGTAATATATATAGCAATTCTGTTTTAATTTTTAATCCCTTATTTCATTTAACTAACTTTTGAGTATTTTCATGTTAATGACTCTTACTAAGAGTTTCAGGAACTATTTATAATGTCAAACAGCATTATTTTATTTTATCCCACAATTATTTTTATTTTTTTTATTTTTTAACTATTTAAATTCTTGTTAGTTAAGATATAGTGTAATGTTGTTTTCAGGAGTAGAATTTAGTGATTCATCACTTATCTATAACACATAATTATTTTTAAATATCTTTGTTTTAAATATGTAATTTCCAACTATTATCTTACTGATAAAAATAATATTAAATGTACTTTCTGAATATCTTTAATGGTTTCTTCAAGGCAGATTTCTAAATGTAAGTTTACCAGTTCAAATGCTCTCTAATTTTTCATATAGCTCTTGTTGCAGTCTGCCAAGTTATCTTTGAAGAAGTACTGTGACAATCAACACCATCTCTAGCACTGTATCCATGTGTCTTTTTCACAAAATATTCTGTAGGTTTCTTTTTTGGATTTATATGGCAATTTAAATATTTCTAAGTTTCTGAAAATAATTAGTGAGAAGGTGGAACTAATAAATGAATGTATTGTGTATTGCGGGATATGCAATATAAAACAGTACAATCCTTTATGAAGGGAGACTGGTGATCTCTACTAGTATCCTATCCAAAGAGGTATAGTTTTGCATCCACTACATAGGGACGATATAGAATCTAGAATGTGAAGAGAAAGATGCCACCCTTCCTATAGAAGAAATATGATTTATATAATCCTAATGATAACTGGAGGTTGAAATAATTTTCTTGCCTAGCTACAGGTCTGCAAAGAGGATTCAACTACTGTGCAGTCAGACAAAGCATATAACCAAGTGTAATCATCAGCTAAGGTTGTTGACATCCATCAGATAGGAACTGACCTTGCCCTCTAAATGAAAAATAATGACACAAAAGAGAATAGTACACATCCATTCACTTAAAAATTTTGCTAAAGCTTTTTAAAATATAAATAATAGGGGCGCAGGATGGCTTAGTTGGTTAAGGATCCAACCCGTGATTTTGGCTGAGGTTATGATCTCAGGGTCGTGAGATCGAGCCCCACATAGCACTGGGAGTAGAGCCTGCTTATGGTTCTCTCTCTCTCTCCCTCTCCCTCTGCTTCTCCTCCCACTACTCCCATGAGCACTCTCTCTCTAAAAATAAATAAATATATATATATATATATATAAAATAGAATAGAAATAAAAATAATCTAAACTTTTCCTTAAAATTTAGAAAAATATTTATTTAAAACATCTTAAAATAGAGATAACTGAAATATAATAATGTATAAGATTAAAAGGTAGAATAAATCCATTGCTAAGTATCTTTATTTAAAATGTTTCTAAAAAAATAACATTTTTTTCTAAATGAAATTAACAATCGCCAATCTTAAACCACCAAAAGGAGAGAAAACAGAAGACAGAAATCAGAATGAAGCTCTATAATAATGAGAAAAGATGCTGATCTATAAACCCAGATATGTAGGAGGTTAAGAAAATATATGCATAGGGGCGCCTGGGTGGCTCAGTCAGTTAAGCATCTGCCTTCGGCTCAGGTCATGATCCCAGGGTCCTGGGATCGAGCCCCGCATTGGGCTCCCTGCTCAGCGGGAAGCCTGCTTCTCCCTCTCCCACTCCCCCTCCTTGTGTTCCCTCTCTCGCTGTATCTCTCTCTGTCAAATAAATAAATAAAAATCTTAAAAAAAAAAAATCTATGCATAGAACTTTGTTAATTATTCTGGTCATGTCGTAAAAGCAAATGTTTCTAGGAAAATAACAATTTATAAATTTTGACTCCTTTTAGTTGAAAAACTGAATAGACCAAAACATTAATATAATATTTAGTTTATAGTATTAAAAGTTTGGATTTGTGGACTTAATCGAAGTTGAGATGAAATCCTGGTTCTACATCCTGCTCTTTACAAGACTTCGATCAACTAACTTTGGTTCTCTGACCCTCAGTTTCCTCATCTATAAAATGAGGATCATGATACCTATTTTATAGGATTGTCCTGAGGAAAAACTGAGGTAAGTATCTAAAAAGCATGCTGCCTTATAAAGTGACACTGTGGTATATATATGGTGTGATATATATATATAAGTCTGTTTACAGTATGGTTAGATGCTTTGGTGATAAGTAAAACGAAAATTCAAAATGTGTTGAACATCTTTACATCTAGTTATCATCGATTTCTAATCTTCCTTGGAGAAATGTCTATTTATATCCTTTGCCCAATTTTTTTTTAGAATTGAGCTATTTGTACTTATATTATTGACTTACCAGTGTTCTTCATATATTCTGGAAACAACTTTCTTATTAGGTATATGATTTACAAATATTTTATCACATTATATGGATTGTCTTTTTGCTTTCTTCACTCGTCCTTTGAAGAATGAGATTTTTTTTTAAAAGATTTTATTTATTTATTCATGAGAGACAGAGAGAGAGAGAGAGAAGCAGAGGGAGAAGCAGGCTCCCAAGGGGCAGGGAGCCCGATGCGGGACTCGATCCCAGGACCCTGAGATCATGACCTGGGCCGAAGGCAGATGCTTAACCGTCTGAGCTACCCAGGCGCCCCTGAAGAATGAGATTTTTAACACTGATGAAGTCCAGTGCTTTTTGTGTCATATCTAAATATTCTATGCCAAACTCAAGGTCAAAAAGTTTATCTGCATATTTTCTTCTAAGAGTTTTATAGTTTAAGTCCCGTATTTAGGTTTAATCCATTCTGAGTTAATTTTTGTATGTGGTGTAAAGTAAAGGTGCAACTTCATTCTTTTGTATGTGGCCATCCAGTTTTCCAGGACCATTTGTTGAAATGACTATTCTTGGGCGCCTGGGTGGCTCAGTTGGTTAAGCGACTGCCTTCGGCTCAGGTCGTGATCCTGGAGTCCCGGGATCGAGTCCCGCATCGGGCTCCCTGCTCGGCGGGGAGTCTGCTTCTCCCTCTGACCCTCTCCCCTCTCATGCTCTCTCTCTCTATCTCATTCTTTCTCTCAAATAAATAAATAAAATCTTTAAAAAAAAAAAAGAAATGACTATTCTTTCCCCATTTGGATAGTTGTGGCACTGATATTAAAATTCAGCCGATCATAAATGTATGTGTGTAGTTCTGGATTCTCAACCTATTCCATTGATTACTGTATCTATCCATATGGCCAGTACACCGCTGTCTTGTTTCCTATTCTTTTGTAGAAAGTTTCTAAATTTGGAATTATGTAAGTCTCCCTACTTTGTTCTTTTTCAGGATGGTTTTGTCTATTACGGCACCCATGCAATCCCATATGAGTTTGAGATTATTTCTACAAACTCAGCTGGGGATCTGACAGGGATAGAATCTGGAGAAAAGTTTGGCCAAGGGTGCCATTAAACATGGGGTGGCTCAGTTGGTTAAGCATCTGCCTTCAGCTCAGGTCATGATCCTAGGGTTCTGGGATAGAGCCCCATGTTGGGCTCCCTGCTCAGCGGGGAGTCTGCTTCTCCCTCTCCGACCCTGCCTGCCACTCCCCCTATTTGAGCTTTCCCTCTCTCTCTCTCTTTGTCAAATAAATAAATAAAATATTTTAAAAAAGTAATTAACTAATTAATTAAAATGTTACTGGGGCACCTGGGTGGCTCAGTCAGTTAAGTGTATGACTCTTGGTTTTGGCTCAGGTCGTGATCCCATGAGTCTTGAGATAGAGCCTGGGTTGGGCTCCTGGGTCAACGGGGAGTCTGCTTGAAGATTCTCTCCCTTTTCCCCTCCCCCTACTCATGCCTGTGCGTTCTCTCGCTCTCAAATAAATAAATCTTTAAAACAATAAATAAAATAAAATAAATTGAAATGTTACTTATTTCTACAAAATTCTAAATATTAACTTTTTAGTCAGCATAAATGAAGTTTAATGGCATAAATAGTAAAAACAAATAGATACTTGGAAAAAATAACACTAGCCAGGTATTGTCTTCAAAATGATATTCCTCTACACTAACCATAACATCATTTGTCATGAACGGATCTTTGTGGATCCCTGGAGAGTCCTCTGAGTAGTCTATGTGGTCCTGACCCCTGCTATATACAATTTAATTAAATCATTACTAGCATGATACAATTGTAATTTGCCTTCCAGTCATAATAATGTAGGAGATTTTTCCCATATGTAGTAAAACCTTAAAACTAATAAAGATGATATTTGGAAAAAAATATAATGGAATTTCATGTGGAATTACGTGGAAAGGAGAGAAAGAAAAATACCCTTATGCTAAGAAAAACCAAAATGATGACAAAAATAAGAATATCAATCATCAACAGAGAGGTAAACTGAATAATAAATAAGCAAAAACAACGGGATAAACTAAGAAATATCTAAAGCAAAAAAACAAAACAAAACAAAACACAAAAAACAAACAAAAAATGCAACTCCAAACAAGTTCTAATATATCAGTGTTAAAAAGTAAACAAGTTTCCAAAATTCTATATTGCTCTGAGATTTTTTAAAAATGCAAATTCCTGAACTGAAATAAATTGTAATCAGAAGAAGAAATTATAGCACATGTATTTTTAAGATATTTTCATAGCAATAAGAACAAAAATTGATTAAATGCTTGTGAAATGCCAGATATATGGTTAATTATTCTATATCATTATTTTATAAAATTGTCCCAGCAACTCAGTGAGGTATATATTGTTATCCCTATTTTATCAACAAGTGAAGTTACTGGGGCTTACTGAGAATCACTGAGTTCACATACAGTAAACAGAAACCCCAGAATTCAATTTCAGACCTGTCTGACTCCAATGCTTTCACTCTTAAATACCACATAAATTGCTTTCTATTATACGGCACTATACTGATCAACATACTTTTTAGGAAGGGAGATTTCAGATTTTAGGAAACAGTTACAGAGAAGCATAAATCAGTTTGAATCTTTGGCAATAATTAATTTTTATGCTCTATTTATCAAAGTTCCTGATGAGAAAATAAGTTATCAAAAACGGGAGGAAATTAGTAGAGGAAACCTTGACCAACTCAAAATTGTAAGGCTCTGGAAAAATTCAGAAAAGGCAAAAGTTTCAAAGCATAATAAACGATGGACATAATAGAGCATGCATATCCTAAGGATATTTTCAAAGTAAGCCATAACAAGTTCAGAGACTTTCAATATTTCAACAAAATATTCATATCAACAAAAATAATTTTTAAAATATACATAAAAATATCTGCTTGGAGTATAGCACACAATACACAGAAAAATGAGCAACCAACACTTACTTTGCTTTCCAAATCTTTAGTAAGACTGGTGAAAGAGAAAGATTAGGACAAATTTGTATAGGATGTAATTGAAGCCTAAGATAAGTAAAGAGATTATAAAAGAATACCCATATGCTCTAAATGAGTCCAAATTCCCTCACAAATGAGAATATCAAAGGGTAATAAAGGAACTTGCAAATGCTGTTGAGCTGATCAGGGAGTGTTGATGGATACTGGAGAAGAGAACTAGCTCCAAAAGTTACATATATGGATATAGTTTGCCACTCTAAATAAAATTAGAAGAAATTAATGTAAAATATATATTTGGGTGCTTGCTAAGTATGCTGAACAAGATTCTAAAATATCTTGATTTCAAATACATTATATGAAGTATATGTCTAGTAAATCCTCATTGAAGATGACTTTTTTTTTTTTTTTTAAAAGATTTTATTTAGTTATTTGACAGAGAGAGACACAGCGAGAGCTGAAACACAAGCAGGGAGAGTGGGAGGGGGGAGAAGCAGGCTTCCCGCTGAGCAGGGAGCCCGATGTGGGGCTCGATCCCAGGACCCTGGGACCATGACCTGAGCCGAAGGCAGACGCTTAACGACTGAGCCACCCAGGCGCCCCTGAAGGTGACTTTTATATTTTAACTAATTTAACTGCAAGAAGTCATCCAAGTTAAATTCCCAATTGTTTTCTATTGTCAAGTTACCTACCAATCCTCACACTTACGCCTTCAAGAACCAATTGTTCTTCATAAACACAGTACTGGTCACCATCAGTCCCTTTTCAGAAACTACATGCCAAATCTTTGCTGAAGACTCATTCTCACCAAGAATTCTGGTACCTCTGCAGCCTTCTTCAATGAAGACCACTCATTCTATCATATTCCTTATAGCACTAGCAGTTGATTTCTCCTCAATCCTCACAGCCACTTTCTTTCTTTTCTTTTTTTTTTTTTTCAAGATTTTATGTATTTACTTGACAGAGAGAGAGAGTACAAACAGGGGGAGCGGCAGGCAGAGGGAGAGGGAGAAGCAGGCTTCCCGCTGAGCAGGGAGCCCGATGTGGGGCTCGATCCCAGAACCCTGGGATCATGACCTGAGCCAAAGACAGATGCTTAACCTACTGAACCACCAGGTGCCCCCTCACAGCCACTATCAAAACATTTGCCATCTATTTTCATATTCTACTAACTAAAAGCCCACCAAATATTTGTGAATTTGACACCTTTGCACTCCATCCTAAATTTAGCTTTTAAACTGAGGAACTTCAGTATTCATATACGTGGTTCTTAACCTTACAGTTTTCTGACCTGAGCAATTCTAGTAGCTTTGGTATCTACTTCATTTCAACTATCCACCCCTTGTCCACCTTACACACTCTTAAAATCCAGCACTAAAGATGTCTAATAACATACAGTAACATCCTATCCTTCTAAATAGATTATGTCTTTATTCACATGACTTAGTCTATCCAACCCTATGTTAATTTACATTTGGCTATAAATTTTCTTCCTTGTTTTTCAGCCCTTCCAGATCCCATATTTCCTATTATTCACTACATTCTGAGATATATTATTTTAATAACTCCTTTGCCTGATGCAATTAAATGGGGATTTAATGTCTTTAGTAATATTATGCTTATATATTCAGGAAGGCCTAAATAATGCTTAACCAATACCCTCCTCCTTACAGGGCTCTACAATGGGAAAATAAATAACACTTCATTATTACTAATGTGTTAAGAACCCTAACAAAAATTGTGATGATAAAGCTAAGAAAAGAAATCAATTTAATATATAAGATATAATGAGATGTTCTTCTTCCTCCAAATATAAATGCTAGCATCTTATCACCTTCTGCTCTGTTCAGCAATCTGGTACAATAACCATTGTTTTCAAGCATGATTAAGAAAAGACAATGAGAGACACAGAATTGAGTCTAAGAATCAGACACTAGGTCAATTTACTCAAGAATTTAACCAAAGAGGAGAGAGAGAGAGACTACACCATGAGCTTCTGTCTTTTAACAATGGTCCTTCCTGCTAGCAAAATCAAGGTGTCTGATTATTTCAAATGAAAGTAGGTATTCCTTTGTCTTGGGAACTGGGAGAGAGCTAGAAAATGGAAGGGGGGCAGGAAGATAAGCAAAATAAATTTCTCCTTCTTCTGTATATTGAAAAACACCCTCAATCGTTTTATTGCCTTTCTATATAAACACCAAACATGAATAGATGTAACGAAGGGCCTTCTCCAGTGTTTCACCAAGCTGCTGAGATATTTGGACCAAGATTGAATTGACTGGTATGAAAAAACTCAGTGCCTACCCAAAACTCTTGAGGCCAGTGTGTTTTAGTACTGAGAACAGGATGAATTTTTGTTTTTATTTTTATTTAGGATGTGTTTTTAGAAACACAACGTGATACATTACTATTAATCTGTTTTTGCATGGTAATAGAAAGCATAGTCATGGCAAATCAAAGAACACTCAGTTTTTCAACAATATTTCTTACTCCCTTTACATGAAAAATGTTGGCAGTTTGGGGTTAACTTGGGGTAATTCTACATTTTTTTTTATTCGAGGATCTAGGCTGAAGAAATGGGTTCTCTCTAATCCATGCTGTTCTCTTGCTTACAATGGAAGTGCCAGGGAAGGAGAAAATGATCAATGCAAACTTGTATTTGGATTTGAAGTTTCTTTTAAGAGATGGGATTTATCTTACCTGCTCACATCCTAATGGCTGAGCAAGTAACCCGGTCAGGCCATACATCAAGGGAAGAGAGAAGTATACTATTTTGAGGGGGAGGGTAGAATAACTATTTGTAAATAAAATGCAACTTCCTACAGTTTCTATATTATGGAATATTTCCTTTAGGGAGGGGGCAGAACTTTGTAAACAAATTCATTAATATGTCTTTTGCAATATGAACCTTAATCTTATGAAGCATAAGAAGGAATATAAAGAAAGATGACTTTAGGTCAGTTAAGGTCAGATTTTCTGCCAAAAGTGTGGTAAATATTTGAACTGAAACTGTTATCTATATTTTTGGTGCACTAAGAATTTTGGATTTCGTTTACATTCAGCCTTTCCATAGCCTTGTATCTAATGTCTTTCTTAGAAAAAGCTAATGCTTGTCATTTAATATTCAATACGATTGTCTTTGTCTTGTAATTAAGGGTTTTACTTCATTATATGTAGTATAATTATTGATATGTTTGTTCAATTTACAATCTTATATTTGCTTCCTATAACAATTTCCACTTGTTTTCGAACAGACGTAGCTTTGGGGGGAATAGGGTATTTATTTTGCTTCTTATTTGTCTTACTTTTTGAACTTGAGGGTTAATGTATTTCATAGGTACTGGAAAATTCTCACCATTAACTCTTTGAATATAGCTCCTACCCCATTCTTTCCTTTCCTTTTTTGAATCTTAGACCCTTTTGCTATGTTTTATATATTTTGTTTGCGTGTTCATGAGATCTTCTTTTCTGGATTATCTTCCATTCTATGTTTCTGTTCTTCTATCTGGATATTTTCTTCAAGCCTATCTTCTCTGTTATTTCAGTAACATACATCAATAATCCTATTTCTTAATGAAATTTTCTTCTCCAAGTGAAACAAGTCACTTAGCATAAAAATGTGATTGTATATAAATATAATGTGTGTGCTAATGACATTTTTTTCATTTTGCAGCCAATATTTATTTTTATTTATAATATGTATAGTTTCTTTTTTTCATTTTGTAACCAACATTTATTTTATTTATAATATGTATAGTTTCTTTTACTGCTGCACTGGACCCAGTAATGTGTCTTCAACCCAATTTACTGGTTCCCATCTTCCCTTAGGGTCTAGTCCTTTGCTTAAAGGATTTTTCTGCCTCTACTTCTAATGCCCACTCACCTACTTCCACACAAGTTAGGGATACCAGCTACTACATGGCTGGAAAGTGGTGGACTTTCACCTCCTGCACAACCATCAAATGCTGGGGGATGCCAGGGCTCTGGTATAACAGGCCCCTGATGCAGACCCTGTGTAGGACAGCAAAATCCAAGAATTCTGCTCTGAGGACAATATGTTGCCTAAGTCACAATGTAGCAGCAGTGATTTATTTCATAGGGTTTTTGTTTGGATTCAATAAGCCAATGCATATAAAAGCACAAGAACAGTACCTAGACCAGAGAAAGCACTCCATAAATGTTACCTGTTAGAATTACTTTTAAATAATTACTAATTACTAGACAGGGACTTTTGCAATATCATTCATGAGTTCAATGCTCAACATCTAAAGTAAAGTTAAAAAATATTAATGGCTATGTTATTATGCTATGTGATTACTATATATCAAAAATAATTTGTAATAAATAAGAATATTTTGGAGACAGACATTAGTTTGCTGTAACTAGATGTAAACACTTTCATGAATTAACTTGCATAGTTTTTTTTTTATTTTCTGAAACATTATATACAAATACCATCTTAATAAATGCCCTCTTAATAAGATCACCTTAAATATCACATGTAAATTCTATAATACAGTGCAGATATAGACTAGGTACTCAATGGCTATTTTCTTTCCTAGGGTGACACTAGTTCTTCACTTTTCTTCTTCCAAAACATAAACTGCCACAATGTTTGTGTGCAAAGATGTTCATTAATATAAACATATGGTAGACAGTGACAGATGGAGAAATAAATAGAGAAATTCTACATCTGATAGAGTAGGGCTTATTTTTTTTTTTTAAGATTTTATTTATTTATTTGACAGAAGAGAGACACAGCGAGAGAGGGAATACAAGCAGGGGGAGCGGGAGAGGGAGAAGCAGGCTCCCTGCGGAGCAGGGAGCCCGATGTGGGACTCGATCCCAGGACCCTGGAATCATGACCTGAGCCCAAGGCAGACGCTTAACGACTGAGCCACCCAGGCACCCCTAGAATAGGGCTTATTAAAGGCCACTTTGTTGATATAAAATTCATATTTGGTCTTTCACCTTCCGTGTTTGCTTCTCTGCCTCTTTCAATCTGTCTTTGACCATACGAGACATACTCAGTGGAGTAGTTTGTTTTCTTCAGAAACAGTTCAAATATTATATGATCTTTTTAAATTTTTAAATTCTTAATAGAGACATTCTAATGGGCACATATTTCATCATTATTTTCAAAGCTGACCATATTCTATGATACCACTCTCTGAAACAAATCTGTTTTAAAATATTGCCCCCTCAACGTCCTCCCTCTAAGGACATCTTTTTCTGATGTAGGTAGTTAGATGAAAAAATAGACCGGTAGTGAAAGAATATAAAGTATCTCTGGTGAGTCAACAAAATATATGCTGTTGATTCAACATGCATGAAGCCATGATCTTCCATAACTTTTCTATGTAGCCACACTACTAATACTATGTAAACTAGCCCCTTTTTTTTGTATTGTCTTTTGCTCATAGTCTTTGTAATTGTATTAAAGTATTATACTACCTAAAGAAGAAATTTTAATGTATTGTGTCACTAGTAAATCTTTCAAAGTTATAATGGTGATTCTTAAAATTGTCATGAAAAATGATGCATGTTTTTTTCAGTAAGAAAAACAAGGAAACTTCTTTTTAGTCACATTTAATATTCATAGGACATAATTCTTCCTTTCGATTATATATCAAAACAAAATACCAAGTACAACTATCACTATTGGTTTTTTTGGTTTTTTTTTAAGATTTTATTTATTTGCGAGAGAGAGAATGAGAGACAGAGAGCATGAGAGGGAGGAGGGTCACAGGGAGAAGCAGACTCCCTGCCGAGCAGGGAGCCCGACGCGGAACTCGATCCCGGGACTCCAGGATCGTGACCTGAGCCGAAGGCAGTCGCTTAACCAACTGAGCCACCCAGGCGCCCTCACTATTGGTTTTGATCAAGTAACTAATTAGATGACAGGACAGTATATGAGTTATAGTTTGGAGTAATGAATATTCAACTTATTATTAACTTGGTTTTAATTTTGCTATCGAATCAGTAAATGTTTTCTGATATGTCCAATGTAAATTGTATTATAAAAATTGGTTTTGCTTTATTATTTTTTCACTTTATTCTTATAATGAAATTAATATCCTATCTGTGTTTATTTTTTTTTATTTCTTTTGTTAAAGATTTTATTTATTTATTTGAGAGAGAGAATGAGAGACAGAGAGCATGAGAAGGAGGAAGGCCAGAGGGAGAAGCAGACTCCCTGCTGAGCGGGGAGCCCCATGCGGGACTCGATCCCGGGACTCCAGGATCATGACCTGAGCCGAAGGCAGTCGCTTAACCAACTGAGCCACCCAGGCGCCCCCTATCTGTGTTTATTATCACATGTATTTAAAAGTTCGATTTGAAAAATAAATAACTAAAATCTAGATTTCATCAATTAAAATTTTGGAAAAGTTCAAATGATTTAAGAGGTGTGCGTATGTGCGTGTGTAATATAGATATATAGACACAGTAAAAATAAGTACAAAAAGTAAGGGGCTTCATCAGCAGAATTATTTAATATATGTATTGTGCTTGACCATAGCATTTTTTAAAAAAAAATATTCATCATGTAATAATTTCAATTGATAATTGAAAATATGTGAAAGAGTTAATATCTGTCTACATAGATTGGGGATAATTACCACAAAATGAGGGGAAACAAATACATTTCATTTAAGAAAGCCTTACTTCTGAGAAAATCAGTGAGTACAAAATAAATATAGTTAACAATTTTGTTCTGTTTTTTTTTTTTTTCCCTACTCCAAAATCTGGAATATATCTTTAACCATGATATATGAATATCAGAGGTAAAAAGCTATGCATTTAAACAGATTTATTTTAAAATTCATTGTGTTGAAAAAAAAGATGCATTTCTAATGATATTTGTAGCAGCTAATGGTATTTATACTAGTAAATACTGTGAATGGTGTGGGAGAGATGGAGTGGATATATGGAGTCATTTAAGATGTGGTCAAAAAAAATAAGATGTGGTCATACACATTTAAAAATATTCCAATGTAATTATCAACTGTATGAGTCATCATGAGGGATAAAGATGTTGAATTAACTCCCAGATGTGACTCCCAGAATCTATTTTTGTTTATAACTAGAGGGTCAGTTGCTCACATTCAGTTGATATAGTATGTTGCACTATGTCTACCTCTCTTGCTAGCCAGATAATTGTGTTTAGATAACAAGCTGAAATCCTAAGGATATATAGTTGTTACAGAAAAAAAAAAAATGTGGCTGTTTTCTTATTCCAAAAAAATTAAGTATTATTTTGACACTTTGGAAGTTACATATTTATATAGCAGAGTGGAATTTAAGTAAATCTAAGCAAGTTTTAAAGCAAATGAATTTTTAAATTATGGATTGATTTACTTGATAAACACTGCATGGACGATACACTGGCATATTCTGATGTAGTAGGTTAATCTATTCATTGAAATATCATCACAGTGCTTCAAAGATAGAGGGATCTAATCCTTCCTATATACCCTCAGAATAAAGTGAGTTTACAAAGCATAATTCATGGAAAGTGTCTTTCTTCTGTGTCATGGAGCAGAAGGATATTTTCTACTCTTCCATTTCTGAAATCATGGAAATCTCTGTCAGTTATATATATCTATGTTATATATATTACCTAGGGGAACCTGGGTGGCTCAGTTGGGTAACTATCTGCCTTCAGCAGGTCATGATCCCAGGGCCCTGGGTTTGAGTGCCAGGTTGGGCTCCCTGCTTATCAGGGAGTCTGTTTCTCTCTCTCCCTCTGCTCCTCCTCCCTTCCTCAACCCTACTTGTACTCTCTTGCTCTCTCTCTCTCAAATAAATAAATAAAATCTTAAAAAAATTGCCTATATACTTTGGAACTGTAGGAAATAAATAGCTCTCTGAAACATTGTAAAGTAAATATTATAAACTGGGAATGTTTTATATGGTCCTAGAAAATATATATATGAAGAAATATTCTGATTCTGAAAAATACAAGAACCAGAATATTTCTTTTTTTTTTTCCAAGTTTTTATTTAAATGCCAGTTAAGATACACTGTAATATTAGTTTTAGGTAGAATTTAGTGATTCAGCACTTCTATACAACACCTGGTGCTCATCTCAAGTGCCCTCCTTAATCCCCATCACATATTTAACCCATTCCCCACCCACCTCCTCTCCACTTATAACCCTGTTTATAGTTAAGAGTAGCAAAAAAAAAAAAAGTCAAACCAGAACCAGAATATTTCTTTTGGAGGAAAGATATTCAAGATCCTGGTTGAACTTTTTTATTTGTCAGGAAAAAAAAAAGTAGAAGAAGACATGTATCATATGATCTCACTGATATGAAGAATTCTTAATCTCAGGAAACAAACTGACGGTTGCTGGAGTGGAGGTGTGGGAGGGATGGGGTGGCTGGGTGATGGACATTGGGGAGGGTATGTGCTGTGGTGACCGCCGTGAATTGTGTAAGGCTGTTGAGTCACAGACCTGTACCTCTGAAACAAATAATACATTATATGTTTAAAAAAAAAAAAAGAAGAAGATAGCAGGAAGGGAAAAAATGAAGGGGGGAATCGGAGGAGGAGACGAACCATGAGAGACTATGGACTCTGAGAAACAAACTGAGGGTTCTAGAGGTGACGGGGTTTCGGGGATAGGTTAGCCTGGTGATGGGTATTAAAGAGGGCACGTACTGCATGGAGCACTGGGTGTTATATGCAAACAATGAATCATGGAACACTACATCAAAAACTAATGATGTATGGTGATTAACATAACATAATAAAATTTTTTAAAAAGTTAAGAAGAAAATACCAAAATGATCCTAAATTGATTAACTCTTAATGCACAATAAAATGATAGCAATTGGCTTTGTGACACAAAACTTTCTCTAATCATGATACGAATTCTTCCAGGATGTAAGCGAGTTCCCATATGTAAATAATTCACTTGGTTACAACACTCACTCTTCAGCGGTTATGGAGCTAAGTTCTAATCTGACCATACACTAACCAGTTATTTTGAAATGTTAGCAGTTGGACTGTTGTTAACACATCTTAGTTTATTACATAAAAGGGGGAGAGTTACTCTGTAGCTACGAAAAATCATTACATCAATTTAGAATTATGCAGCCCATTTCTTGTACACTAGCAAAGTTAAAACACCGTTATGTCAACCCTCTTGCTACATGTGCCCTAGATAACTTTTCTTTCTTGGTGAGTGAAGTTATTAGTTTAATTTTTAAATTATTGAATCATTTTCCTAGTGATATCTGAGGTATGTGAGCCGGTATGATTCTCAGTGGGAGGCTAAATCAAAAAGGTTATTGCTTAGAAGATTATCATGACCAGTCAAGGCAGTTTTAGCTTCAAGTACATTTTACAGGTCATTGGTTCCTACCTAAAGGAATCTCTCTGAAGTTCAGTTCTGGGCAGGAAAAGGAGAGAGATACAAGAGTATCTCTTTCCATTTATAATCAGGCCTTAATTGATCTCAGCAGTTTTCCTAATTGCAGAGTTTACCTCACGTAGGTCATCTGTTTCCTCATTTGTAGAGTCTTGCTGTCATAATCAGCACTTTAGGTATTACACCGAGGCGGCAGAAATACCTTTCTTTATGTACAATAGGAGGAAGAATTATTATAGCTTATTTCTAAAATAATGCATTTGGCTTTGAATGCAAAACCACCAAGGAAGATAGTATCAGTTTTAAGGATTGAATGCACTCTGAACAGAAAGAAAGCATAGTATCTTATTAATTAAATATTGTTTACATTTGCTCATACACTTAAAACTTGTTTGTTACTTCTTTTGGAATAAATGCTTTTTATTGTTCCATAGAATAGATTCACCATGAATCTACAGGTATTTTAGGTTATTTAAGTGGGATGGTGAGGGATCTAATAAAAACAATGTCATAAGTATTGTTTTGAGTAGTGTCTCTTGTATATTTTTCTATTTTTCTCCGCCAAATAGTTATTTTATAATTATAGCCCATCAAAAATAAGGTAAAATATGATTCACTTATCCTAACTAGATTATTAGCTAATAATTATTGTTGTTATTGATCTGTAGACTGATTCTTTTAGCAGTTATTAAATACCTGGAAATAATCCTCTTTCCACATTTTTCCTAATGTAGTTATATATAGGGTTATTTCTGAGCTAAAGAATTAGTTCACATTTGAAGTATGATGTTGTATTTATTTGCAAATTCTTTTTATATTTCTGCTTGCTTTTAGAAATTAATTCCAGTCCAAAATGAAATTGGACTTTGTTTTTCTACATTTCAGTCATTTTCATTATCATTAAATGCAGGCATTTCAGATTATTGTTTTACACCATGTACTGAAGCCCCAATAATGGGGTCAAATTTATGACCCCAAAATGGGGTCGTATTTGTGTTATGCAATAATAAAGATATATTTTACTTTGATTCCACCACTAGTTGTATACTGAGTTTTCCTGAAAATGATGTTTAATCAATAGGAAATAATTAGCTACGGCAGTTATACAATAATTTCCAAATCTCTTAAATATTTCTATATTATATGTTATCTTGTAATCACATATGAGAATAAATTGTCTGTAGAAAGAAATCTACTCCCCAATCAGAATTAGTACCATTAGGTCAATACTACTCTGTTGAATATATAGATGGAAGAAATACTACGTATCCTATGATACAACTACTGGAGATGCCAGGTGCAGTTAATGCTAGTGTCTGTACACAAATGTCCACGTGTGTCCACACGTTCTGGAAAAATCAAATTGTTTAATAAAAATTCAGATGTTAAGCTGGTAGCATTGCCCTTTAAAAAATGTCTATAGCCAATTGATATATAAGATTTTTTTTTTTTTTTGACAGAGAGAGACAACGAGAGAGGGAATACAGGCAGGGGGAGTGGGAGAGGGAGAAGCAGGCTTCCCACCGAGCAGGGAGCCCGATGTGGGGCTCGATCCCAGGACCCTGGGATCATGACCTGAGTCGAAGGCAGACGCTCAACAACTGAGCCACCCAGGGGCCCAAAGATTTTATTTATTTATTTGACAGAGAGAGACACAGCGAGAGAGGGAACACAAGCAGGGGGAGTGGGAGAGGGAGAAGCAGGCTTCCTGCCGAGTAGGGAGCCCGATGCGGGGCTCGATCCCAGGACCCTGGGATCATGACCTGAGCCGAAGGCAGACACCCAACAACTGAGCCACCCAGGCGCCCCATAGCCGATTGATATATAAATGTGTCAGTTTATACTATTTCACCTAAAGAAATGGAAGCTCTACTCAAACTAGCTTAAGCAAAAAAAACCCCATAAACCAAAAAACAGCAACAAAAAACCACCTTGCATTTATGTTAATATCAATGATGGTCCATCCAGGGGATCAAACAGTGCTGTCTCCCTCACCCTTATTTCATATTAAGCATATTAAGCATCAAAAGCATTGCTTTTTTCATACAGACTTTATTCTCAAGTAGATCACTTTTATGGAAATCTAAATAATGACCCTAGCAGCTCTAGGATTGCATCTTGCCACTTTACTAACATCTACATAATAAGATTTTCATATGAACTCCAACTCTGCTTCTCCTTGAGCTATGAGCCCATTCTCAAGTCAGTCCTCTGGGGCTATGGGTTTGTCTAAATAGCCCTGGGATGTATGTCTATTCCCAGAGGTGGAGCATAGTGTCAATTCCACCCAAATTACATGAATAGGAGAAAGGAAAATGTGTTTCCCAAAGGGAAGTTTTTTAGAACCATTACAAGAAGGCAGAAATACAGGGATTGAATAAGTTTTACAGCCCAGCTGTTCCAACATACACTCTTAATCTGGTAATTCAATTTTTAAAGTGCCGATGGCTAATTTCATGCATCTATTCCAAAAACTGAAAGCAGTCATGTCCTATATGCAGTCTTACCCAGTTACTGCAACTAGGTTCAAGTCAGGAATCTCTAAATGAAATTCACACACTTACAGCAGGTTCAGCGATAGCTCCCCAAGGCTCAGAAATGTGTGGCTAAATAATAAACTATCTCCCACCTAACCACATTATGCTTCAGGATAATTACAATAAAAAATCACATTTTAAAAAAGAAAAGGTAGGAATGCCATAGAATGGTCAGTTTTCTTTAAGCATCAGTGATATCCTTTCACAAAAGAAAAGCAAATATTTTTGAGTCTGGCAGATGCAATGTTTTTTTGGACGGCCAACATAGCTTCCATAATTCCTTTCTCTTGAAGGACTTTTCTTGTCCATGGTTCTCTGTGATTTTGATCAAATCAATGTTATTGAGTATTCTTGCCCAAGGGCATACTGCTATCATAGTCAACTTCATCTTAGTGTAAGTTTGGAGGTTCTGAATATTTCCATTTGTGATTAAGAAATTAAGAGTCTCTGTTTTCTAAGCTTAGAGTATCTTCAGCAATAAAACACCCTTAAAAACTGCAGGCTTTCTTTTTACTAGCAGTTTTGAAAACTTATGAGACAGTGATCAATGCCAGAAAGACTATACCCTGGAAGAAGAGGAGAGAGAGTTCTATCATTTAGCAGCGTATCAGTGATTTGATCGTTTCCCTAGCTCTCAGTTCTATGTCCTCCATCTTGAAACATGATGCCATCCATTCAAAACTCTAACTTGAGAGGCAAAGGCATATTTGTTAGTCTTTCAAGATACATGCACAGTGGTGGTTCTTTAATAAATACAGCAGAGAATTTCATTATCCTAATTTTGTCCCACTTTTCTCCTAATTCCTTATTCTTTCAAATCCTCAAGATTGACTTTTAATATTCTTCCACTGTTGATCTAATGAAGAATTCACTCCTTTATAAAATCTGTATTTCTTTCATTCAACTTTCAAATGGGCTACCTTTTAGAGCATTCTTTTTTACACGGCATTACTATAGGCTGCAAAAAATAACAAACATCCTTGAATATCTTCAGATATTTCTATAAAATCTCCTAAATATCCAACCCATTTAAATACTTGATCTAATCTCGGGCGCCTGGGTGGCTCAGTTGGTTGGGCGACTGCCTTCGGCTCGGGTCATGATCCTGGAGTCCCGGGATCGAGTCCCGCATCGGGCTCCCTGCTCAGCGGGGGGTCTGCTTCTCCCTCTGACCCTCTTCCCTCTCTTGCTATCTGTCTCTCATTCTCTCTCTCTCAAATAAATAAATAAAATCTAAAAAAAAAAAAAAAAAAAAAAAGAATTACAAACTTCCCAGCCATGGGATCAGGAGGTTCACCCTCCCTCAGACTCAAGCTTCAGTCAGTGAGTTCGACATTTTATGTCCTCTTGTTTTCAACAAAATTCTTTTAAGGAACTATATCTCTGTAAATAACAACATTTTAGTTGTGAATTTGTAAAACTGTGATTCAAAGAGATTTAAACAAAAGAAGAATGGACCAGTTTACTAAGATGAAAAGAAGAAGGCAAAGCCAAGCTTTCGGCAAAATGATACCAAAAGTTCAGCAATGTCAGGTCTCTGTCTTGTAGCTGTAATTTTTTTTTTTTTTTTTTTTTTTTTAGGTTGTCTCCATGTTTCAGTTTTTCTCCCTCAAATAGCAAGGTTAGCTCTCATGGTAATGTGCTCATTATTTTCTTTAAAGGAACAGGCTATCTTAATTAGACAGATCCTGTACACATACCTCTAGAGACAGAAGGAAACTCCTCAACCCCACCCAAAACATTACAGACTATGAATACGGATGTTGTGTTGGATTTGGATAATTGGTACTCAGTATCCATGTCTACTTTCTTCTAAATGTGTTCTCTTTCTGCAGAGGCTATTAGGCTACATCCTGTATTTCATAAGCTGTCTTTTAAGTGTTTGGAAGCAAATGTTATTTTGCAGTTATATACATTTGAGAGAAGTTAGGAAGGAGGAAGTCAGGCAGAGATGATTTCCCTGCTGCTTCCCCCCCCCCCCCGCCCCCACCCCGGGAATCAAGCAGGAACATATAAATAGCAAGAACAACAGTTTTGGTAGCAGAACTTAATGTTTCAATATCTACTGTCAAGACAGTATTATTAGCTGTCAATAAGCAGTTAGAATGGTAGGTGCTGCCAAGTCATTCTGATCCATGAGATTATACTAGAGCTAGTCCAAAGACAGTATGTCCAAACTTTCCAACATTTTTTATTTGTATTTAAAATAAATCTTATTTTCACAAATAATTTGAAACTTACAGAAACATTGGAGAGAGAATGTAGAGTACCATATATTCCCCATCCAGTCCCCCCATTATTACCATCTTAAATGAATATAGAACCTTTGTTACAATATGTTAATATTGATATATTATTAATTAACTGAAGTCCATACTTCTCTCAGATGCCCTTAGCTTTTATCTTTTTGTTGTTGTTATTCTAGGATTCTATCCAGGATACCGCATTACATTTAGGCTTCATATCTCCTTAGCCTTGTCTAGTCTATGAAAGCTTTCAGACTTTCCTTGTTTTTTGATTACTTTTAACAGATTTTGAGGAGGGCTAGTCAGATATTTGGTAAAATGTCCCTCAGTTGAGATCTGTCTGATGTTTTTAATACTTAATTACACTGTGGTAATATGTTTTTGGAATAAGAGCGAAAATACCAAGTCTCATTTTCATCTCATTATATTACGGGTACATATTATCAACATGACTTACTACAGCTGATGTTGACCTAGATGGTCTAGCTAAGATAGCATTTGTTAGGTTTTTCCACCATACAGTTCCTCCCTAATCACCTTCCATACTGTACTTTTTGGAAGGAAGCTATTATGTACATCCCACAGTACAAGAGTGGGGAATTATGCCCCATTGCATTAAGGACTTTATGTATCTAAATAAATTACTTGGAATTCTTTTGCATGGGAGATATATCACTTCTTCCTCAATTAATTATTTATTCAATTATTTATATCATTATGGGCTTATGGATCTTATTTTATACTTTGAGTTATCCAAAACTCTGTATTTTGTTTATTGAAATTGTTCCAGTTTTGGCTTTTGGAACCTCTTTTGTTTGGCTACTGTGGCCTTTGACATACCCCATTTATATGGGGTTTTGGGATTTTGTTTGTTTTCCACGCTTCCTTACTTTCTGACACCACAAATGCTCTAGGCTCATTTATATGTTTTCTGCTGAATCCTAGAATCACTTCTCTAAGAAGCGCAGGTTCCGGGGAGCCTGGGTGGCTCAGATGGTTAAGCCTCTGCCTTTGGCTCAGGTCATGATCCCAGGGTCCTGGGATCAAGCCCCACATTGGGCTCCTGGCTCAGCGGGGAGCCTGCCACTCCCTCTCCCTCTGCTCAACCCCTGCTCATTCTCTCTCTCTCTCTATCTCTGTGTCTCAGATGAACAAATAAAATCTTTAAAAAAAAAAAAAAAAGAAGCGCAGGTTCCTTCTATTGGAGAATGGTTTTTGAAACCAATATTTGATTACTAGATGTGCTCCTTGCTACAGCAGTAAGTCTTGGTGTTTCTCAGTCATTTCAGCTGAGATAAAAGAAAATAATTGTGTCTACTAACTCTTGCATATGTCCATATCTATAAATATTTCTATAAGTGACCATCTGTGTCTGTATTAAGCCAAATATTAGTTCATACTAATACCTCCAGTTCTGATTCATTACCATCTGGGTCTAATTCTAGTCTCTTGTACTTGCTTATCAATAAACTCTTACTCTTCCAACAGTGACGAAACTGGTTTCTGTTATCCACCACCCATTTAGTTAGTTATTAAGTTCCAGTATACTTGTAAAGAACTATCAGAAATGTTAGCCTTGAAATTGTTAACATGGGGAATTATTATCTGAAATTAATATAGCTACTGCAGGTTTTTTTAAAATTAATATTGACTAATATGTGGTCTCCATCCCTTTGGTGTTTTCCAATAGTGAATATTTAGAGTGGGTTCATTGTAGATGACATCTATTCAGGCCTTGTGATTTTTATTCACTGTGATGATCTCTGTATTTTACTTGGTATATTTAGACCACTGACATTTAAAATGATTACTTATATAGTGAGATGAACATATACAATATTTTTTAACTGTTCTCTATTTATTGGACTTCTTTGTTTACTTGGTTCCCATTTTGCTGACTTTGTTTAATTGAACATTTTATATGATTCTATTTTACTCATCTCAGCACATTAATTATAATTCTTCAAAATTTTTAAAAGTTACCTTATAATTTGCAATCATTTTTGTGATTTGTATACAACATGAAATCCAGTATAACACAGTAACCCCAATTTCTACTCTAGTCTCTTTTGACATAATTGTCATTCATTTCATTTATTCATATACTATATTGACTATGTTAATATCGTTATGTTAAAAAATCTTTTAGACAAATGAAGAAGTATATGTTATTTTATTTATATTTATTTTATATTATGTATATAATTTTTACATATATTTTTACTTATATGAGATCCCAGTCAAATGTTCTTAACTACCTAAGACAGTCTGGGCCAGAAGTATAACCACTGTGCTTTGATTCAGAGAAGTCTTAGGCAGTGATTGCTTGATGTGTACCCTTGAAGCCCTATTTGTAAAATAGAAATAAAGAAAAATTTTTGAAATGCCTCCAGGCCTGAAGAAGCAAAATATGATCAGTTACTATAATGGAGAGATGGAGAGTCACTTCTTTACTGAATTCTCAACTTTGAAAACTTATAAAATCAGGACACTTCAGAAAAGGAAGAGTCTGCAAACAAATGAGATGCTTAGCAAAATTACTATGAATTTTCCTCTTAACTTTCAATAAGTGGATCTATACCAATATGGCAAGGAAACCATATTCTGTGGAAAAATAAGCAAAGATTTTCAGAGATTACTGGACATAGTATATGGGCTAATATTGACCATGGACCCAAAATATGACTGTGGTTCAATGGTGAGAATGTGAAATGATAGGTGATAAAATGTGTTCTGAACTAATTTTGTATACCAGAGGTTGTAGTAAGAATATACCCTGTGGGTATTTTCTAATTCTTAAGCATAAATCTACATTAAAACTTCTTGGCAACTGGAAGAGTCCCACGTTTGCTCTCTGACCTTTGGAGTGAGGTCTAGTATCAAACATCAAGTGTAAATCTTTGTGAATGAAACTTACCAAAATAGTAAACCAAAACCAACACTGGATCCCTAAAAGAATTATAGAGGAAAACCTAAATAAAAAAAAAAAAAAAATGCTGTGGGGGTGGTATTTTCTACCTTGTTCCCGTTTTCAGACCTGATTGGCCTATGCAAAAATAATTTAGGATGTAATAGATCATGGTACATCATGGCAAACTTGATAAAACACTTTATGGATTTCTGAATGCTGGAGCAAATCAACATAGATTCTTGCATTTGATTTGAAACAGTTATTTTGGAAGGGAAAAAGCTTTTATTTTTGTCTGTATCAGAGACAGAGAGAATAATAAAAACAGCTTTTCCTGGCAGGGAGAAGAGGACATGTTCAGTGTCTTTTCAGTGTCTTATATTTGGACTGTATCAACTCTAGCTCTTGAAATAATTTTATCTTCTGGGGCCATGACCTCATATTGGGCTACTTCATAGATCTCAGCTTCCTGATGGATTTCACAATCAGGAATTAGATAATACAGGCAATACAGCAAAGTGGATCTTAGATGTGTGCTTAGAGAAATATATTCTAGAAGGTAGAAGATACATCTTATAAAATTACACGGTAACACAATATTGGTGAAATTTTAGGGATCCAAGTGGTCTGTATGATTTTGCCACCAAATTGAAAATCAAAATGATAACACCTTCCACATTCTACCACTAAGAAAGAAGTGATATCCCGACATGCTTCAATAAGACAATTACAAAGCCTAATTCCAGTAATGAACACTCTTTGGATTTTAGAGGGAAAATACCCTGCATCTGATTATTCTCTTCAATCCCATTACCAAGTCCAACATCTCTTTCAGCATTTTAGTCAAACTCAAAACAAGAGAAGGTTCATCAGCATTTTCAATCTGCATCCATGCTACTTATTTCCTGACAGATGCAAGAGCAATAGAATTTGTGCTGCAAAATGTGTTAAGCTTTTTTTAAGCTATTCAGAACATGATCTCTGGTAATTTAGAGCAAAGTCTTGCCCTTTTTGACAAATAACTGTTTTCTTCATGAGAAACAGTTGTTTCCTTCCTAGCAGACCCTGGAATAAAATGAATATTGGAGAGTGGGACAACAAGTGATTTTGCCCATCACTGAATAGGTGACAGTTGATACATAAAGCCATAAAACTCTTGTGCACTGTAGCACTGCATATGAACTGGAAGTGGTGTCAATGAGATTCAGTCTGTGATACTGCTGAAGGAATAACTGGGTTACATAGGCACATGGCTCACGCTCCCAGTGCACCTGCTCCTGCCAAACTCACTTGTATCTTTAAACCTCTTAAAACCACTCCAGTAACCTCACGGGGAGTTCTCATGTAAAATAGAGTAAGGAAGCCACCATGCAAACCTGATTTACAAGTGGCTGCAAACAATATACAGGTGCCCGTGGAAATCCAATGGCTAACATTACAACTCCACATTGGGTAGATTCTGTCTGGAAGAAAAATCTTCCCACTAGACAAAATATCCTGATTCACTTTACCTGGAAACAAGAATCTTCAGAGATATGGAAGTGCATTGGTTCATTGGTAGTAACCATTTGACCAAATGATCAGAAATTTGGAAGGATAAGATTTAGAATTATGGTAACAGGTGGCATGGGCAAGCTATGTGTGAGTTGACTTCCCAAATGGGCCAGACTCTGAGAATTATTTATGTTACATATGAGCTCTAATCAAACAGCAATATAAGGAACTCAATAATCAAGTGGATAAAAAAAGACCTATTTTGTGAATGTTAGGCATTCTCATCCAGTCACCCCAGTGCTTGTCAATAGGTTCATGAACTACATAGCTACTATGAAGATCAGATATTATGCAAAAAATTGGACTTCCCAATACAAGGTGTATCTAATTTCTTTTAATGCTATGCCCACATTGCCAGCAACAGAGCTGAAGCTGATCCTCAATACAACACCACTTTTCTAGGGATATTTGTCAATGATCTAATGCCAGTTTAATTACATTAAATCTCTTTAATTATGTAGGGGACAGTGATTTGTTCTCACTGAAATAGTCACTTATTCTGGGTGTAGGTTTGCCTCTCCTGTCTACATGCTTTTGCCAGAAATATAATCTTAGGACTGATAAAATTCCATATGCACTTCTGTAATATCCAACATCGTATTATTTATGAGCAAGGCTGTCATGCTGTATTAAAGGACCTGATGCAGTGGCTAACTACAGTTTCATTACAAAACCCATCATTCTGAAATAATTGGTCTTAGAGAATAATGGAAAAGACCATTGTAGATGCAATTATGGCACCAATTGGAAGATATCACCTTGCAGTGTTTGGGTCCTGTTCCACAGGATGCAGAATATACTCTGAACCAATATATAGTAGCTCCATTTCACTGGTAACCAAGGTTTAGATGTGTGAAGGACACATATCTCTAGTATAGTTAATCATACCCTTATAAAATTATTGTCTGCCATCCCCTATAATTTTAGATTTTGCTAGTTTGGAGTTCTTAGTACCCAAAGAATAAATGATTCCATTAGGAGATCTAATAATGTTTCAGTTGTACTGGAAGTTTAAAATCCCACTTGGCTATTTTTTACTCCTTATTCCTCTGAAATAACACTCCAAACTTTAGCTACTTTGTAGTCACTGACCTTTATTAACAAAAGGAATGAAGTTACTTCTATAAAATGGATACAGATGGGAGTGAAATAGACCAACATGAACTCCTGTGTAGGAAAGTTTAACAGTGGTTTGTGGAATCCCCAGGAATGAAGGTTTAGGTCACCCCATTGGTTTTAGATTACCAAACAATTCAGGTACTAAGAACAAAGGGAAACATAAAATAAGTAGTGGAGAAAGAAATCTGTATTGACCATGGTCTACTGCCTAGTTAAAAAAAAGGAGGTAACTACCCATATTTTCTTTCTAGCCCTGTGATGTGTATATTTATTTTTCTTTCCTTTCTTATTTATATGAGGTATACTGGTGGTGATTGTCTTTATAACTTATTCTTTGGATTACAGAAAATTAACCTGAGATTGGGACTAGAAGAGAAGAAGAAACGTTCCTCTAAGGTAGATATAATGATGGATGCATTGGAGGCTCATCATTCTGGCACGAAGTTGTGTAAGGTAAGAGCGTATTCTGTTGTTGCTCTTATTTTATTTTATTGTGTAAAAGTGTAGATGAATTATGTGTGTGTGGATGTTGAATTGCCAAAAGGAGAGTTCCCAAAGAATAGGGTAGGTAAGTTTGATGGGAAGTTCATATTTATTGCATATTCTTAGTTGAACTTTTGTGTGCAGAAGTGACAGAAAAGCTGAAAGACTGTATTATTAGACCCCCTTACAGCTAGATTTTGAAATGCAAATAAGAGTCTGCCATTTGTATGCACTAGAGTGAGATTTGTAGGATGAACGTGAAGTGGAAGACATCTTTCTGTTTTGTTTTTGGTTTTTGCTTGCTGTTGTTGTTGTTGTTGTTATTTTGTTCAGTTTTCTGAAAGAAAGGACAAAGAAGTCCTGAACCTCAAAAGGCAACAAGGCAACTGTGGTGGTTTTGCTGAGCACCCATTGTTTAGTTGCCAGCTTTGTTTGACGGGGGCTGTGGTTGATGGGACCCTCTGATCCCTGGATCACAATCGTGATGTGTATGCTTGGACTCAGTTGTATTAGTAGAGTCCCGCTGACTCCAGTTCCTCTCACACTTGCAGTGATTTTATAAGCACTTATTTTCCTGTATAAACCACACTTCTGATTAAAATATCTCCAGTGGTTTCATGTTCCTGCACAGAACCCTAAATGATACACGAGTGTTTTTCTTCATAGGAAAATTGAGTTGTTGTAGCCAGAAAATAAAGAGGAATGGATACTGGGCAAGAAAGACAATTCAAGTCACAAATAAAATATTTCTATTATTGTCGTGCCTAAATGTGTTATGTTGTCTTATTAGTGAGAAACACTAATGTTTAAATTTGTCAGCAACTTCTCTGAGTAGGCAAAAGAGAGAATCACTTTGGAATCCCCTTCTATATGTTCTAGTTAACTCACAACTAGTTACCTTGAGTAACTCGTAAGGCAGTTACTGACGTTGGTAAATGTGAATGTGGTTCTTTACATTGCTTGGAATGCTAGAGCCTTTTCCTGGAGAATGGGTGGATAAACCCATGTACAGAACAAGGAATCCTTTGGGAAGAAAATATGTTATACTCTGACCCTTCTATTTGAAACTTTAACTGCATCCAGATCTTCTAGATGGATTAAAATAGTGCACCTTAAAAGAAGGAATGCTCATTTGCTCCAAAGTAGGGGTGGAGGAAGGTAGGATGGGCGATACATACTTGAAACCTGCACCTCAGTGGTCAGTTACAGGGACAGGCAACTGGCTGGCAAGGAATGCCAGGTAGACTGCAAATCTGGCAAGTTGACTTTTGACCATTTTAAATTTAAGTATTAAAATAGATCTGCCTTTATTTGTTCTTCAGTTGGAATTAAGTAGGTCTTCAGGAGTCAGGATACCCTCAGGTACTGAAGATCCCAGTTATCTATATTTAGAGAATGATTTCACCACTGAGACTAACAGTAATAACGGTGATATCAACATGTGTAATATAGTCCTTCTAACTTTTTTGTGACTCTTGGGTTTCACACAATCCTAGAAAGGATGTAGGAGAGTCCTCTTTTAACTCCGTGTGAGAGATGAAGAAATGGAGGCAAGAGGTAATGACTCACTTGCCTGAGGCCATAGATAATTAGTGACAGAATTAGGCAGAGCTACCAGATTTCCTGATTAGCATCTCCGTGATCTCTCTACTGGCCCATTTAGTTAAGAACTCAGAATATTTTGTCTGACAGCCCTGACAATCCTTATTTTGCCACTTAGTCATTGCTTGACCTTGGGCAAAATGTTTAATTTCTCTAAACCTCAAAGTCTTCCAAGGCTGTATGAATGAATGAAGTTAATTGTCCATTTTTCCTTTAATAGAATCCATTAGCTTCTTGTCAAGATAGTCTCTTTATCATCTCAATACACATCTCAAGCATCCTACTTCTAAGCAAACCTTCCTGCTGCAAGTCGTGCTTAGAATGTACTTTCTTTTTATTACTCCCAGTAGTGTAACCTGCCCATTTATTATTTCATTCAAAAAGTATTTATTAGGCACCAACTGTATGTCATGTGTATTACTAGACATGCTTGATGCATTAGGAGGCATTACCAGATACCCATCCTGCTTTCATAGAATTTATAATCCAGTCAGGGAAAAAGGTAAAAGTATATGCTAGAATTATGCAAAACACCAGTAGTAGCTGTTAGAAGACAACTTCAGAACACCAGTCTTATTTCCTTTATTCAACAGTGTAATTCATATTGTTTAAAGCAAAGCTATTTTTTTCTATATAGAATTATTATACTGTTCACATGCCCGGAATAAACGACTGGCACTAAGGGCATAATTTTCAACCAGGTAATGATTACTTTGCAGAATAAGGGAGTTTGTATTATATCATTTTTAGTTGCTGGCCGAAGTATTCCTTCTTTTAGAGGCCATCGAACTATAAGCAAAAGGACAGATTTTGTAAATGGCAAAAAAAAAAAAGTTAAGAACAAGCAGGCAAAATATAATGTAATTCAAAACTTGAAAATGAACAAATTGGGTGTACATTTTCATGTGTATTTAAAATATTCATAATAATTTATCTCTTCCAATAATTATGTGATTCCTGATGGTTTTTTTACAAGTCATTGCTAAGCACGTCACCAACAGATTTATATCTCATGCCTTGCTGTCATTTCAAATTTAATTTTTATTGCACAGGATTGTTAAAATTAATAAAAATAATTGCAACAGTGTTTTCATTTTAATTTCAGTTATATACTCATAAGACATGTATTATAAATTTCAAACTTATTTTTAGTGATTGAAATTTAAAATGAATAAAATAGTCACCAGAGTTGTCTATATTTAGTGATGTCAGCTACTTACTCTTTTGACTTTTTCAAATTAAATTTTATTTCATTTTCATTTAAGCAAAACTCTATCCTAAAATGTGCTCTTCTTAACAAAACAGTATGTGTGTGTGTGTATATACATATATATATAGTTTTTATAGTATATATATAGTTTTTATAGTATATATACACAGTTTTTGTTATGTAAAAGGAAAGCTAAATATATTTTGCAAAGGCAAATTTTTCAAGTTCTAGGAACTAATCAAGAAGTGTTTGAAGTGACTATTTCATCTCTATCAGTAAATCGGAAAATAGTCAGAAAGAAAAATAAAAAGTCATCCACTGATTTAACTATGTACCTACTATAATGTGGGATGAACCAGATAGTTTTTATTCATTTGTTCTATATCCTGTAATCAGGAGACTACAATTTCCTCATAAAAGATGAACAGAAAAGTTTAACTTTGCCAAATATATGAGATAAATTAAAAGTAATCTATACTCCACATACTGAATACACTCTGTAAGTGTCCATTGATTTTTCTTCAATATTTACATTGCTACATGCAGGGACAAACAGTGATCAGGTTGTTGGCAGTACATTTGAATAAAGATCAGACATCTGCCTCCCTTCAGTACTAACCCTATACCTTTTTTACCTTGAGTTTGCATAAACCAAAATTCGTTCTAAAATAATGAAGGTTTCCATACCTTAGATGTTCTGAGAATTTTCTTTACAAATCTATAAAGCAAATTGAACCATTTTACAAGTAAGTAATTATTACAAATACTTAATCACCATTCAGTAAATTAATTATTCTCTTGGTAGGGTCCTCAGCTCCCTCACTTCAGTGTACTCTCAGTCACACCAGAGTTCTCAACGCTTACCCCCAGATGTGAGCACTCCTTGAAATAATTACACAGACATGGAATTGGTGCCACTGTGAATCTATGTTTGCCAGCTTCAACTGAGTCTTTGATGTTGTTTCTGCTACTTTTATTTCCCTTGCCTCCACATTGTCTGTTCCAAAACATTCTCCACTCTTCTCAAAATTCTGGATTTTCCCTCTTTGATGACAATCCTGCATCCTCTTCTTAGAGCAAATGACTCATCAGTTGGGAGTTCCCTGGATTTTGAAAAGTATGATTGCTGTGTACCCATGGATCTCCTGTTACAAAGGAACCACTGCCTTTTATACCATCTTCTTCTACTCTAAACGTCCTCCTTTTCCTTTCCTTCAAGGATCTCTTCCTTATTTGGTAGTTGGTACAAACCCCGAATGGGGGTTCTTGGCCAGGTCCTGGTAAGGTCTATCATGGCCAAATGGAAGCCTCTGAAACTATACCCTTCCACAAGACAAGGTATTAAGTCAAGAAAAATATTCCATTCTGGGAAGAGGAGCAGACTAGTGCCATACTTGAGGTTCCTAAAGGTTACAAGTCTTATGGTTCCCATCATATCTATATTTAATTCACTGCATGGTGCCTGTAGGAATCACATACATCTTCAAGAATGATCGTAGACTACTGCAGCAGCTGGGTCAGATGTAGCATCTTTGCTAGAGCTGATTACCTCAGACTCAGGTACATGATAAATGATTATAGCTTCGGTGAATGTGTTCTTTTATATTCTGACCAGGAAAGAAAATCAGAAAGAGCTCACATTCACCAAGCATGAATAAATGTGCACATTTATAGTTCTTGGCTGGGGCTATATTAATTCTCCCATTCTCTGCCATAACATAGTCCAAAGAGATATGGACCATCTGGACATCCTGCAAAGGATCGCATTAATGCACCATAGCAAAGACATCATGCAAATTGGACCAGATGATCGAGAACAATCTATCACATTAGATGAATTGCTAAGAACATGCACTCCAGAGGGTGAAAGAGATATCTTAAGAAAATTTCAGAAGTCCAATGGTCAGGAAAGTGAATATGCCATCCACAGTAAAGGAGATGTACATTGTACTGCATCTTGCATTTCTTAACATAAAGAAGGAAGTATAATACCTAGTATGCTTCATCAGATTATGGAGGCTATATATCCCACACCTAGAAATACTCTTCTGACCCATGTACTAGAAACAAAAGTCTACCAACTTTTGCTGTGGAGTAGAAGATCCTGCAGATCTAGGCTGATGTGCAAACTAACACTTGTACCATTTGATCCAGAAAGCATTTTGGGCTTAAATGAATCAGTGGTGGGGCAAAATGTAGTGTGGAATGTAAAGCAAGCCTCAAGAGAGAACACAGATTACCAGTGGTCCAGAGCAAGGTTATGACATCTGCAAGGGCAGATTATATAACTTTTGAAAACAGCACCTGGAATTGTACCAGGGCCTTGTAGAGACAGTGTCTGACTGCAGGGCCCCAGTTCACCAGGTACCCAAAAGTACTCATCAGGGGTGAGAACTGCAAAATCTCTTGGTACAGACATTACATTCAACCTATCCTAAGAGACTGACCAAACTTTGGCAAGACTTTTAGCATCCTGAGGATATATCTCTGGGAAAACCCTGCCTCTTTTTGAGGTCCTATCTGGAAAATAAATTAGGAATGTCAAAAAAATTTACTGTTTATTTCAGCGGACACCTGACAATAGACCCCTGACCTTCTTTTCTTAGAGCTTTTACTAAAAAGGGCTTTCAGTTGTGAATTCTGTCTCTGCTCTTTGAGATGTATATGTATCTCTTACAATTCAGGAGTGTCTTTCTCGAGGACCTAAAATGTAATCAGGAAGGAAAGGGCCTCTGTATCTCAGTCAGTGCGGGAAGATAAAATCCTAACTTCCATAGTGGCCATGGAGTAGACACCCCTGGCCTAATCCCATTTATACTGACCAACCCTTTGAAAGTTTTCTTTCGAATCTCCCTTCCCCTTCCCTATTCCTTTATTCTCTCTTTATCATGCCCAGTAACCTTAGCACAAATCAGAATGGAGCTCCGTTTCTTCCCTTACTCTCAGTAGTTACAGAGTAAAATGTTTTCACCACTTTTACTTGAGGTTTGACTTATCTTTGACATCAGTTCTCTCAGATCCACCATTCTATAAAGTAAGGTAGAACCAGGCCAATATAGCATAAAATGAAAGAATTACATTCAGGATCAAGCACAAGCATAACCATAAGACACTTGAAGCTGCATGAGCAAGTAGCTTTTAAACCCTCATGTTGGCTACCACATTTGGGCCAGTGCCCCTTCCACAGCTTACACCTGAGACCATTTGGGAGCTAGGTGATATCCCTTGTCATCTCAGTGGGTAGCTGTCAGCAGAAAATGGATTGGGACTGCACTGCAGCCAAGCAAGGACCATGAGGAAAAATCCTCCTAATAGAGCTTCATGCCAGGCACGTGGTCATCCACTTTGTGTAAACAGAAAAGCCACGTAAGATTAGGATATTCATGGACTCCTGGAGAGTTGCAAATGAACAGCCTTTCTATTCAGAGGTCTTCTGGAAGGAATAATATTGGAAGATCTGGGACAAAGTGATTTGGGTCTAAAGGCAGATTCTAAATGGAATGGAATGGACAAGTATGAGAATCTTTACCTCATGTGTTAATGTCCAGCAAAGAACATCCATTATAGAAGAGGCACTAAACAATCAATTAGATAAAGTGACTCAGCCCACTGGTATCAGCCAGCCTTTATTTCTGCCTCCATTTCAGCCACCCCAGCGCTGTGCAAACACCACAAGCACATGAATAAAGTGGCCATGGTAGCAAAGATAGAGACTAAGCATGTGTCCTACAATATGTGCTTTTCAGATACTGAATGTAAGGTTGAATGTCTAGCCTACCAGAAATAGAGACCAAGGCTGAGCCTGGAGCCCTTACTTGGCTTAATCCCTCTGAGAGACATTCAGTCACCTGGTGGCAAGTTGATGACGTTGATTCCTTCCACCCCAGAAGGGCCAGAAATTCATTTCCATAGGAGTAAATATCCATTCTGGGTAGAGGGTTTCTTTTTCCTGCCATGAAGCTCTAGCCAGCACCGGTATCTGAAAGTTTACCAAGTGTTTGATATACTGGAAGAGTTTCCCACATAACATTTTATCAGACCAGAAAAATATCTTATAACAAAGGATATGTGGGTATGGGGCCATGGCCCTGAAGTTGTGAGCCTAATAGAGTTTTGGGAATGCCTGCTAAAAGAACAATGAAAGCATGGCCTTGGGGGAGATACTTTATGAGGATGCATGCTGTACAAAAGATTCAATACGCACTTGCAATCACTAAATTACAGATGGTGTTCTGTCCTCCATAGGAAAAAGATGAGGACTTAGGAAGCAAGAGGGAAAGCAAGAGTGGTTCTATTTATCATCACTCCCAATCACACACTTGGGGAATTCGTACTTCATCATCTCCACAACCCTGGGTTCTGCATAGTGAAATGAATCAGTTTTGCAGGAGACTTGCAGTCCTCCAGAGAACATAGCAAGAGCCCCCATTAAAATATAAACTATAGTTGCTTCCTGGGTTTTGTGGCTGGGACCAGAAGGCAAGACAATGAGTCACCATCTTTGTAGGCACAGGACTACTGTCACACAGTTATAGCAGGGAAGAATATATGGCAAATAATCTACTTGAGGGGTGCTTGGGTGGCTCAGTCATTAAGTGTCTGCCTTCGGCTCAGGTCATGATCCCAGGGTCCTGGGATTGAGCCCCACATCAGGCTCCCTGCTCGGCAGGAAGCCTGCTTCTCCCTCTCCCACTCCCTCCCCCTCTGCTTGTGTTCCCTCTTTCACTGTGTCTCTCTCTGTCAAATAAATAAATAAAAATCTTAAAAAAAAACAGTCTACTTGAGCAACACTTGGTACTCCCTTGTCTATTTTATTTTAATTAAGACCTTTTTTTTTTTTTTTAAGAGCAGTTTAAGGTTCACATCAACATTGAGGGGAAAGGTACAGAGATTTCCTACTTATTCCCTGGCCCCACACGAGCACAGCCTTCCCCATTATCAACATCTTCTCAGAGTGGGACATTTGTTACAACTCATGAACCTACATTGATATATTGTAAGCATCGGAAGTTCAGAGTTTATATCACAGTTTGCTGTAAGCATTGAACATTCTATGGGTTTGGGCAAATATGTAATGAAATGAATCCATCATAATGGTATCATATACAGTAATTTCATTGCTCTAAAAATCCTTTGTAATCCGTTTATTCATCTCTTCCACCCCGTAACCCCTGGAAATCTCTGATCTCTTTTCTGTCTCATAGTTTTGCCTTTTCCAGACTGTCATATAACTGGAATCATACAGTATGTAGGCTTTTCATATTGGTTTCTTTCACTTACTGATAGGCATATAAGGTTCCTCCCTGTCTTCACATACCTTAAGCATATTTCTTTTTAGCACTGAAAAAATATTCCATTGTCTCGATATACCACAGTTTATTTATCCACTTACCAATTGAAGGATGTCTTGGTTGCTTCCAAGTTTTGGCACTTACGAATAAAGCTGCTATAAATATTGTGTGCAGGTTTTCTGTGGACAAAAGTTTTCTATTCCTTTGGTAAATGCTAAGGAGTGCAATTGCTGGATCTTATGGTAAGAGTGTGCTTAGTTTTATCAAAAAACAACTGTCTGCTAAGTGACTGTACTACTTTTCACTCCCAAAGTTACTACACTGTTTTTCACTTCTAGCAGCAATGAGTAAGGGTTCCTGTTGCTTCACATCCTTGTCAGCATTTGGTGATGTAGTTAGTTTTCCAGTTTTTGGCCATTCTAACAGTGGTATCTCATTGTTGTTCTACTTTGCATTTCATCAAAACGTGATGACGTTTTTCCTGCTTCAGCTTCCTGGATAGGTGGAATGATATCTGATTAATTAATTATGGATCTTATTAATTTGGGGAAATTCTCAGTCATTATATCAAATATATGCTGTTCCTTTCTCTCTTCTCCTTTTGATATTCCCATTAAAAGTATGTTACACATTTTCTATTAGTCCCATAATACCTGAATGTTCTGCACTGTTTGTTTCTTTTACCCAGTCTTTGTTCACTTTGTTTTTTGTTTTCAAGAATTCTGGTAATATATCTTTGAGCTCAGAGATTCCATCACCAACCACCTCCAGTCCATTATTAAGCCCATCAGAGGCAGTCTTCATTTAAGTTACAACTTTTTTTATCTCCAGGATTTTTTGTTGTTGTTTTGTTCTTTCTTGCGATTTCCCTGTCTCTGCTTACATTGCTCAACTGTCTACGGTAGCCCTTAGAGCCCTAAGCATATTTATCATAGCTGTTTTAAATTCTCGGTCTGATCATTTCAACATCCCTGCCATGTCTGGTTCTAATGCTTGCTCTCTCTCTTCACATTGTGTTGTTTGACTTTTACTAGGCCATGACATTTTTTTCTTGATAGCCGGACATGTGGTACCAGGTAAAAGGAACTGCC
>NC_138370.1:8243021-8273385 GCF_054177405.1 Leptonychotes weddellii
GCGGCCGACGGAGGCCCCTCCCCCGCCGTCTATCCTCCCGAATATCGCCTCGGATTCACTTCTCCGCCCGTCCTACCTTCCAGAAAGTGGTCGCTTTTCTGTTCAGAGAGTTGTTGCTATTCCTTTCTTCGATCTCCTGTTGAGTTTGTAGGTGTTCAGAATGGTTTGATCCCTATCCAGCTGAATTCCTGAGAGGAGATGAAATCCAGGTCTCCTACTCCTCCGCCATCTTGCTCCGCCCCCTGGTCCAGTTACTCTTAATCCGATTATTTTTATTCTTTATTTCTTATTTGAAGCAAGAAAAATGTCCAGCCTTAGTCCACCAATAATCTTCACCCTTCCCAATCATACTCTTATAAATGTAATATAATTTTATCGAGTTTAATATTTTTAAAAAAAAAGTAATATTATTTATTTTCCAGAAATTATTATTTGCCTTCAGTACCTTATTTTAAGTCATAATCATAACAGGCATTATACTTTACTCCTTTACTACTGTGAAATTTTCTTCTTGAGTCCTATGTTTTGATTAATTTCTTAAAGATTAATGTTTGTCCCATTGGTAAAACCTATCTTGTTGACAGAAAATGGCAGTTCCCAGAGGGCTAACTGTACCTTCAACTCTTTTCCACCCCAGAAAGCATAATGAGAATACAAATTATTTTAGTAATGCCAGAACAACTAGAAGTTACTTCCTTTTTTTTTTTTTTTGAGCCTTGGAATTATAAACACCCTACTCTATCTATTGATGTTGTTTTTCATTGATTCTGTCTAAAATAACAATTTTGATTAATTGCATATTTGTTCTCTATTTCCCTTCTTCCCTCTCTCTTCTCGCACTTCTCTCTCTCCTTTCTCCCCCATCATCATTCCTCTCTCTGATTTATCTAATCATATTTCCTTCATATTTTGAATTTCTGATATTTACTCTTTATAAGAAACCAAAGAAAAAAAATTTTCTCCAGCCAATAATAGTTCTGTACGACCTGCAAATGAATATTAATTGTTTTTCTGCTTCAATTTCTTTCTTATTTCTGCTATCTCGTTGTTAATGGTTGCCTCTGACAAAGCCATCCTTTTGTTTTGACTCTGCTGTTATTTCATAGAAATCACTCCTATTTGCATCTTTTTCTTAACAAATCAAGCAGATTTTAGTATATGTCTTTCTGATATTATTAGTAGGTCATTGTAAATGTTGTGTCTGTCCAGCACTAGCGTTTGGTGCTTCTATAAGGTGGCCCAAAGCCCTTAATATTGCTATCTGCTTTCAGGGACAGCTGCTTCCTCCTCCATAGAATGAAACTCCAGGTCATTTAGATGGGACTACACCTCACTTTAAATGTGACACTTAACACATTTCTATGTAATAGAAGTGTTCTGGGAAAATTTTGGTACTTTCCTTCTCTGATTATCTGACATAACTAGAGATTTGGAGTTTTTCTCTGAATAGGTTACACAACAGTGATAAAAGCTACATACCCATCCCAAATCTCCTAACTATGTTTCCTGTTTGGGATTTTCTTGCTTGAATTTTGGGGTTGAGAATAAAACAGATATATTTCCTTCTATATTTTTTATTTACAAATCAAGATTTTATTCACACAGCCTTGTATTTGGATCATAGCTACTGATTTTTCCTGTCAATAAAGTGAATTTCACTTACGATTAGGTTTAGAAGATTGGAATTAATAAGGCAGGAAAGTTAAGAACATGAGTGCTTAATTCAAGAATGTGCTTGTCACTCCCTCCCCATCACTTAAGATATAATCTAGAAATTTTGCTAGCCTCTTCATCAAGGCACTGTGGTGTAGTAAAGAACAAAAAAATTGAATCAAAGAGACTTGAGTTCTAGAGTTGGCTCTGAATATATTTGCTATATGACTTTAGACCTTAATGACCTTCAATTTATTCTTTTTCTCTCTCATAGAAATGTGTATTTTTATACTAGAAAATCATGTAAGTACTTAGAGTATTAACACTCAATCCTCGCTATTATTAACTAACACTGGTTATATAATGTTGTGCATCTTGATGTATACTTTAATGGAACATTTGAAGAAGACTTTATACATATGCCTAGTGGATCACCATTTTAAGAGAGGAGCTAGGAGTCATGTATAATGGTATGCTTTAATTTATTTCAGTGTCATAATGCTGTATCATGTTCAAATGAAACAATTTTACAAGTGGTCAGATAAATTCAGTCAAGTATGAGAATATGAGTTGAGGTTTCTCCTTAAAGTAGTGAATGAATAAATGTGATATATTTTTAACAATCTTGTATAAACATTAACTTTCATCAATAGGTATTTATTGGAATTATGATTAAGTTTATAATGGATTAGCTGGAGGAAATAAATGTAGAAGATTCAAAACCTGTGAATACATATTATATTCCACCTCCAGTATTTTGAATTGTGAGTGTATATATGTGTAGAGGTTAATATGTGTGTGTGTGTGTGTGTTTGTATATATATGTGTATGTAGGTGTGTGTGCATATATCTACATTATATATATATATATATATATACACATATATATATATCAAATATCCACTGTGTATAGTGGGGGAAAGCTGAGAAAGGAGTTGTAAAAAAGTTTAAGTTTTTGAAAATGAATAATTCTGAGAGAAATTAATTAAAATATATATTGCTTGTCAGGAGAAAAGCAACAGTAAATGCTTTAACTTAAATATAACTCAATATGCTTTAAGGCTTTGTGGATGCATTTAATGTGAAGGCAAGCATGTGAAATCATGTTTTGTACACATTATATTTGTAGAGGTTTTATTTTTGCAGTTGGGTAAATCAGTTGTGATTATTATAGTTTATTGCTATATTTGCCAGAGTTGACATAGTACTAGATTATAATGGAATTAGTTTCTTCCAAGCCTTATGGTTGAAATCCCAGTAGCCATTATAGATATATACTGAGCCCTTTTAGACTGTTGATGAAGAAGCTATGTGGGTTGCATCATCACAATCAGTGATAAATATGAAATATGGTAATAATTTTTTACTGAAAATTCTTTATTAAAATGACTAATGTATACACACATATATTTGTGTATGTACGCATAAAAATTCATGTGCATAGTAATACATACTAGCTTTCGTCTAAATATTAAGAACATGTGGAAGTCCCAGTGAAGAAATATTCAGGGACATACCTCCTGTCACAGTCCCAGATCCTGTAAAGGTGAACCCTCTGGGGCTGGCTGGGGAGAGGAGGAAAGTTTATTGCAGAAGGAACTGTCTGAGGGAGCATAGGATTTCTAGACATGGGAAAGAGAGAAATAATCATTTCTTGAGAATCAGTTAGTTTTTTTTCATCTGAACAAAGAACAAGACAAATATATCACAACTCTCAGAAGACATCAAAAAGGGAATTTTCTAGCTGCTCAAATTAGCATAGGATCATTTCAGCTTTTCCAGATAAAGTTTCATTTTTTTAAAGATTTTATTTATTTATTTATTTATTTATTTATTTAGAGCATGCTAGTGGGGGGAGGGGCAGAAGGAGAGGGAGATGGAGAGAGAATCTCCAGCCAACTCCTCACTGAGCCTGGAGCTTAATGTGGGGCTCGATCCCAGGACCTTGAGATCATGATCCGAGCCAAAATCAACAGTCAGATGCCTAACTGACTGAGCCACCCAGGCACCCCCCAAATAAAGTTTTATTTTAACTTTCAAATAAAAAAGAACATATTGAAGGCATATGATGTAATATATATATATATACATATATATATATTTTTTTTTTTTTTGCTAGCCACCCAGGTGCTCCAAAACTCTTTTATTTGGAATAAAAAAATAGATGGACACTGTAATAAGAGTTTCGTATTAAGTACACCTTGAACATATGATGTAATATTATTCCATCTCCCCAACCCAACTACCTATACACAGTCTATTTTTCCAGTTTGTCTCATATTTTTATGATATCAAATTACCTCTGATACTGTTCTAGGTTTGAATGTATTTTCATAAATTTTTTTGAATGTTTAAACCTACCCATGTCTCATGAAAATTAATGCCAAATACTCATTTACTCCAAGTCAGACACAATAACTGTGAATTTTCCAGTAATTTTTCACTTTGGCTGAAAAAGATGCTAAAATCAAGGAGTTGGTTAGTAATTTAGCTATCTTTGTATCTCATAATGAACATAATGACACAAATTGCTTTAAATATGACTATGAAAAATCACTCTAGTGATGTAAACCGTGTAGAGGAGAATAGCTTCAGGTTAGAGAAATAATGATTTCTCATGACTTATGAGAAAGTCAAAAGCAGTAATAAAATCTTAGAAGGAAAATCACAGGCAGACAGGGGACCCTATGAGGAGTGAGGCAGCCAGGTTGGTGTGGCTCATAAAGATGTTTCTCCATGGGGATTATTGATGACAATAACTCTTTGTTATAGCATATCGATTTCTAGCGTATCTATCCCTTGAGTCCTGTAGCCAGGAAAGGAAACAGTTTACATTATAATTGTCATGATGACAAATATAAACAACAACAACAAAAAACAGGTTCTTAATAGCTTCTAGGGGGAAAACTTCTTTTTTACATGGTGACCATGAGTGTGCACTTTTTCTGTAAACTCAGCTCTCACTCACAGCGGGAGGAAAGAAATAAGTGAACGTAATACGGCATTTGGTGTGGATAGAGATCAATGAGGCTACCTCATATCCAGCAATATTGTCAGTATGATACCTAAAAAAGAAGTTTTGTTTTCAAACTGCTAATTCTACAACTCAACTATTGGGCACAAAGTCAAACACCAATGGTTAAAGAAGCTGTGATCCAAAGAAAATCTCTGGAGAATATATGTATCACTAACCATGCCTTGTCATCCTTCTGTTATTCAGTAAAAAGATTTTGTCAGGGATATCCAATTTCTAGAAGATCCCTTAATAAGAAATTCAAAAATTAAGTTATATAGTCCCCAAGTTGACACTGATATCAATAGTGTCAGTATTGAACATATAAAAGGAAGCCAAAAATTGAACCAAATAAACAAATCATGACTCCACCATTTCAATGGTGGGTAATATTGACTCAGAAGAAGAGAAAATCATTTCAATCAATATTTGGTTAGGTTTCATTGCCTTTTTTTTTTTTTTTACTTTTATTGATATTATGGAAAAAACAAGTAAAATGTTAGGTTCCTTTATTGCTCATAAAATTCAAACTGAAAGCAAAGGCTACCAAAGAAACACAATCCCCCCATCTGGTCTTGATACACAATTAGTGAGTAAATAAGAGGAGAGAATCCATACATACTCCATCCCTGCCATATTACCTTTCACTTGGTGAGAATGCTATGAGATTAAACTCAAATAGAGCTACAACTATACTTACTTACCTCAGTTTGAGTTTGAAGAAGATGTTGAGCAGAGTTGTATCATTGTAATGGAAATGACAGAGGGTTTAGAAACAGGAGCGTGGGAAAGAGGGGACTAATTAGTTATGAATCAGACAATTAAGTCTTGGTTTCTTCCTACTGTTTAATTTGAGTGTTACTTAAAACACTTGAACTTCAATCTGATACACTCTAAATTAGGGAAAATAATGAGGCTGATAATCCCTACCTAATTGGGTTGTGAGAAATAACTGAAAATGTAAAAATTAAGTACCTAATGTAGAATGTACCTTTCAGAAATGGGGAGTTTCTCTTTTGCGATTGTGGTTGGTTTTAATTTGTTATTGCTAGGAATACTTTAAGTTCCATATCTTTTCTAGATGAATGAAAACATACATGTCATAAAACCTGATTTTTGCTTTCCTCCTTTATAAAATAATAATTGCATCATCTGGCTTACCTAAGAATCTCAATGTAAATGAGATTTTTAACTTTAAAAACAATGTTACTAGATATGTTTATTTTTATCATTATTATTATACTAAATGAGCTAATATAGTTTAACTAAATTCAAGACAGCAATTCTTAAGTTCAACATCAGATTCATTCATTCATTCATTCATTCACGAGATAGTTTTGAGCACCTACTCTGTGCTAGCATTGATCTACATGCATTGATCCATAGATCTTAACAGTCCTAATAGGAGAAAAATGTACTAAGTTAGTAAATATATTCATAAGTAAGATAAAGATAAGGTAAATTCATAAATATTCATAAATAAGATAAATAAGTAATTTTAAGTTTTGTGAAGAAAATAAAATAAGATGATGTAATATTGGAGTGGGATGGTATGTTTGCTGGAAAAGATGACATTTCAAGATGGAATTGAATGTTCAGAAGGAGCAAGTCATGCAAGCATTAGGTGAATATCTGTCTAGACAGAGGGTTTAACAAGTGTACAACCCTAAGGAAAATTATGTTTGGCCCTTTTCAGGAGCAGAAATCTGTTTATGTTTTGTGAATGACTGCTTTTGCAGTAATAAAGACCACATGGTTCACAATGCCTAAAATGTTTACTATATGACTCTTTACAGAAAAAGTTTGTAAACCCCTAATCTAGCACAAGTGCTTTCTGGAGTGATATAAGAAGTATGCACTAAAAACATAACCGTTTATCTGCTCATGAACTGTGGTTCAGGAATTAAAGCAAACCCTTTCTTCTATTCCACATGGCATGGGCTTAGATTATTCACTCATATATATTCAGCTGGTATTTGGGTAGATTTGGAAGATTCAAGAAAACTCTTTGCTCATTTGCTCTTTGTGTTTGGTGCCTCAGTGTTTTTCCACAAGATCTCTCTCTCTTTCTTTCCCCTTCTTTCTTCTCTCTTCTCTTCTCCCCTTCCCCATCCTCATCTCCCTTCTCCCCAACCACTCTTCCATCCTCTTTTCTCTTCTCCCCTCCCTCTGTCCTCATTTTCCTTCTCCTCTCCACACTCTCCTTTTTTCCCCTCTCTTGCCTTTTCTTGTCAGTCTTCTCTTCCTCCCCGCCCCATCCCCTCTTCTCTTTTCTTGTCTCCTCTTCTGTGCCTCCACAATGGCTATATTGGCCTTTTGTTCACTCGACCCCCAAACAGTCTGTTAGTCTTAGGGAATTCACACTTCTTATATACCAGCTGCTTCAGGGAAGGGCCCTTCCAAGAGTCAGAGTCAGAAGCTTCAGATTTTTAAGTCCAGGACTCAGTTGTCATACAGAATGACTTCTGCCACTTTTTGTTGCTCAAAATAGATCACAGAGCTAGCCCATATCTAAGGGGACAAGAAAAAGACTTGACTCTTCGTGGGGAAGTGCCAAGGTCACACTGAGAAGCACCATTTTTGATGGGAAATATTGTTGCGACAATCTTTAGAATCACAGTCTGCCAGAAGTGTACTTAGTGACACAATCAGTTTATATTCTGTCACAGCTCATCATCTCATCACATCGTGGTAACTAAAAGTTTATAGGAAGTTCACCAGTCTGAGGAACACATTGAGAAGCACTGACCTGGGTTCTAGAACACCACACAGAACCTTCAGGCTTCTTTTGATGGTCTTAATAAGATATTGTAATATATTCATTTTATGTTGGATTATATAATTATACATAGAAATAATTCTAGAAAGGAGTTTGTAAATAAATACGCAAAAATCACATTCCTGAAATATAATTTTCCCAAATGAAATACGATCGGAATTTGTCTTTATTTAATCAAATGCTTAATACTTCAAGGTCTGGATACAATTCATGAAAACAATCCTTTTTCGCCTTATAAAATTATGCCTCGCCAAGGGGCACGTGGATGGTTCAGTCAGTTGAGTGTCTGCCTTCTGCTCAGGCCATGCTGCGTCAGGCTCCCTGCCCTGTGGGGGGGCTGCTTCTCTCTCTCCCTCTGCCTGCAACTCCCCCTGCTTGTGCCCTCTCTGTCAAATAAATAAATAAAGTATTTAAAAAATATGTCTGTCCTTTCATAAAATTTGGCCTAATTCTTACCAGATGATATAAAATCTGACTAAAAGAGGCTGTTTTTCTGTACAAGGAAAGTGTCTTAGGTTTAGCTATAACTGCCAAAGGTCCAGGTCATGATTTCTCAAGTAATTTCAAGGCTCTCAATATCTGAGAAAACATATCCCATGAAGGGAAGGATTTTCATTCATTATAACCTGAAAGTATGAAAATACATTGAGTTCTTAAAGTGATCAACTAGGTTTTTTTTTTCTATATTTCTGTGTGATGTGGGATGTTAGGAATTTTCCATTATTTTGTGGACTTCTGCAAGATCTCTTTTAAAGAGGTGATTCATGGGTGCCTGGGTGGCTCAGTTGGTTAAGCGACTGCCTTCGGCTCAGGTCATGATCCCGGAGTCCCGGGATCGAGTCCCGCATCGGGCTCCCTGCTTGGCAGGGAGCCTGCTTCTCCCTCTGACCCTCCCCCCCTCATGCTCTCTCTCATTCTCTCTCAAATAAATAAATAAAATCTTTAAAAAATAATAAAGAGGTGATTTATTTTTTAAGTAAATCTTTTTTAAATCTACAATTAAAATTATGCTTGTTATTAAACAAGGAGAATTAAACTATTAAATATACTATTGCTAGCAGATTAGTTGAAATTTGTTATATATATTATATAAGTATTTATATAATTTAAGCCCTCCAAATGGTCTTATGTGCCTAATTTTTAAAATATAATTTGAGGTAAATACATAGACTCATTACAAAGTAAAAGTTCTCAATCAAAGAACTTTTTGTTCAGAAACAGATTTAGGTGAAATTGCATCATGAATGATTTCTACAATTATGTATTTCAGCTCCCCCTTAAGCAGCAATCCGCACAATGCTGTCTCAGAATGGTGATTCAACGTAGTCTTTATACGGTAAGGAAGGGAAAACACAACCCAGAGGAGTTTTCATTTGAAAACTTTTTCTAGGGGTCTATATACTTTAGTAAGAATTTTTAGTGTGAGGGCGCCTGGGTGGCTCAGTTGGTTAAGCGACTGCCTTCGGCTCAGGTCATGATCCCAGAGTCCCGGGGTCGAGTCCCACATTAGGCTCCCTGCTCAGCAGGGAGTCTGCTTCTCCCTCTGACCCTCCTCCCTCTCGTGCTCTCTGTCTCTCATTCTCTCTCTCAAATAAATAAATAAAAAAAAAAAGAATTTTTAGTGTGATATACAGTAACATTGTATTTGTAGAATAGTGGCACCTGTACATGCAGAAAAATCTAGTGAAAATGGGTGTCTAAGCCGGAATAAGCATTTTGCAGTTCTCTTTTTTTTTTTCACATATTTGCCCTCTGTATTAATGGTTATATTACCCAAGGTGCTCCACCTTGATGACTTTATTGATTCTTTTTTTTTAAGATTTTATTTATTTATTTGAGAGAGAGAGAAACAGCATGAGAGGGGGGAGGGTCAGAGGGAGAAGCAGGCTCCCTGCCAAGCAGGGAGCCCGATGCGGGACTCGATCCCGGGACTCCAGGATCACGACCTGAGCCGAAGGCAGTCGCTTAACCAACTGAGCCACCCAGGCGCCCACTTTATTGATTCTTAAAGTGGGTTTAAATATACTTGTAAACATCAAAAAGAGTTAACTTCCCCTTTACAAATTATTTTACAAAAATAAATGAGTAAAGTGGCTCTTCAAAATTCTTTTATTAAGCACTGCCTATGTGGTTAATAGGAAAACAATAAACTCTGAAAGAAAGAGGACAGATAAACTGAAAAAAAAAAAACTTTGAAAAACATGACATGTACAAGAACACAAATAGCATAGTAGACAGGAACATGAGGGTGTAGGCAGAAAGCTTGACAGTTGCATTATCCATGAAATCTTATGATAAATACTAAGATGAGGTATAATATGATCAAATTCACATTTAATGATGACAATTTCGATGAAAATGTGTGATGAATACATGAGTTGGAGAAAAAGATTAAGGTCCAGGATCTTTGATGTGAGACTCCTGGTAGTTCTCAGGAAATACAACTGGAGTGTTTGTTTAGAAGTCTCCCAAGCATTTGTTGTCTGTTAATGAGTTTCTGGTATTTATTTATAGCTATTTTGTCTTCCCAAAGCACAAAGAGAATTGCTCGTGTTGAAGAATGAGAAAATGAAACATATATTCATATACCAGCCTGGCCAAGTTTAAGCCATGGCCCCAACAGTATTAAATTTAATATGGGTACTATACAAATTAATATGTAGATAAGACTACACTGAGAGGCACTAATTTTACTGATATGATAGAATAGGTAGAATCCTAAGTCCCCAAAAATATCACTATCCTAATTCTAGCAACCTGTGAATATGTTACTTTACATGGCAAGGAGGGATTTAGCTTGTTGATTGACTAAATCTGCTAATCGCCTAACCTCAGGAGATGGAACTTATTCTGAAATATCTAGTGGACCCAATGTAACCACCAGTTTCCTTTAAATGCAGAACATGAAGAAGGAAGGGTTGGATTCAGAGTACTGTAGTTACGAGCCATTGGTTCCTCTGAAGACGAAAAGAAGCCACAAACCAAGGAATGAGGGGGGAGTCTCTAGAATCTAGAAAAGTCAATGAAATCGATTGTTCCCTAGAACCCCCCAATGCAGCCCTGCCAGCACCTTGATGTTAGCCCAATGATACCCATTTTGCATTGCTGACCTCAAATGCAAGATAATGAAGTTGTGTTATATTAACCACTAAGTTTGTGGTAATATGTTACAGCAGCAGAAGACAATTAATAAATATGTTTGTCTCATCCAGATACGCTAAGCACATGTGCTAAGGCTGTGAATGACCCCACAAACATTCAGCGGGAGACTTTGTTCCCTGACCACCTCCCTCACTTTTTTTTGTTTGTTTGTTCGATCCTCATTTCTCTCTCTTCAAAAACATAGAACATCCTGCAACCATTGTCTTTGTCCTATGCTGCTATGTCCTTTTATGATTACAGCGTTGTCTAGGAAAAAAATCTAAAGAAAAAATGACACAGAACAAAAGCAATGGAACACAGACTGCTATAATGAATCCGCCAGGATATTACTTATATAATTACCTCAAGAAAATATTTTTTTAAAAAAAGACATTTATTCAGAGAAAAAAATAATTCTCACTGCCACCAGAACACAGCTAATTCATGAAGCTACAGAAGCATGGAAGAGGAAATAATTTTCTTCCCACTTGGGGTAATATACAGAACTGTAGAACACATCTAACACGTAACTGCTCTGAAATATTCTGGCGCCTGAGAGTTTCCTGCAGGTTAATTCCTGTTGCGCCGGGAACTGACCCGATTTGCACTGACATGTAGTGCTCTTCCTGGGAAAATGCCTCCCGTAGTGCCTTCAGATTGTTCCTGTTTTGGACAGAACATTATATTGCACATACACAGTTATATCTTACTTACCTTTAGACATATTTGTTTTATACAGAAAATATTCTTGATTTCTATCATTGTAATTTTTGCTTAACTTCCAAAGTAAATTATCCATCCTACCAAACCCAGACACAGTAAAACAATAAGCACAGTATCATATTTTTAAAAGAAGTAGAATACATGATGAATCACAATAAAAGACTGGAACACTGTTCTCATTAAATTCAGAGAGCCAGCACTGGGACTTGTCAGATACGATATTTGATGACAGTAACTACAATTAATCTTGCATAAAATTTTGCCTAATCCTCTAATACAGAAACTTTATTTTTTTTATCAGCTAATAGCTTATTCTGAAGTGAGAAAAAGACATTTGTCAACTAGGTCAAGAGGAGTAAGAAAATTAGAAATAAAAAAGCATATACGAAGAACGTATACAGAGTAAAGTCAGTGGATTTTCAGCATGTTGCTATCCATTTGAAGGCAACCATCAAACTATTTTGTTTCATTTATTTATTTCTATTTATTTTTTTATATTTTGTGTCATTTTTAACTGATACGCAATATTTTAATGTCAAAGTGACAGATAACTTGCTGTTTTTAGCATATGCATAAACATATACCACATACATGCTTACATTATATACATATACATGCATATCTATATAAATTTGAATGTTCTATCAAAACTGTTATTTATGCAATTCTAAATTTGATGTTAAATAGTAAATGGGGGATGACACTAATATATGCTATAATTTAAAATTAAACTATCTTTAAGAGTAGCACTCATAGCTAACCCCATTTTTAAATAATGAATAGAGGCTTTCAGCTATGATTTAAAGTTGACAAACTATTTCAGATTTACAACATTATCCATAAATGAGCACCTGTTAAATAAATAATGAACAATTATCCATTTGAAACATTCATTTGTAATGGGACAGTTCGATTAACATTAACAGTAGGTAGTTAATTGTTGAAGTATGCTATTTATACCTAAGAGCACACTAATCACAAGCATATAGCCTGACGTGTTTTCAGTTCATGCACCCTTGTAACACAGCTTAGGTATAAAAGGCAAGGCGGTGTTTTATATTGTGCTTTTAAATCATCAATAGAGGGGTTTTGTTTGTTTCTTTGTTTTAGAGTTTTTTCTTTTTTTTTTTTTTAAAGATTTATTTATTTATTTGAGAGAGCGAGAATGAGAGAGAGCACATGAGAGGGGGGAGGGTTAGAGGGAGAAGCAGGCTCCTCGCCGAGCAGGGAGCCCGATGTGGGACTCGATCCAAGGACTCCAGGATCATGACCTGAGCCGAAGGCAGTCGCTTAACCAACTGAGCCACCCAGGCGCCCCGAGTTTTGATTTTCTAAAAGGGGAAGAATACAGGATCTACAAAATGTTAAATAAAATGCCACTGCCACCTCATATAAATTAGAAAAAAAGAATGTTTCTTTTGCATACTATGAAAATACAACAGAGAGCCAGAGGAAACTGTCCTCTGAGCAAAGTCTGACCGACAAATCATATTTCTTTATTTATGACAGTTGTTAGACTAGACATCAGGGAATTGTTGATGGGGAACCTATTGAACTATTATTGAATCTACCATATTGAATTTGAAGAAGGAGTCAACATGTGTTTCCTAAATGTGATATTTGTAATGAATTAGTCAAGAAAAGAGGATTCAAGAAAGGGTTCCACGTGGCTAGAATTATTTGTGCTAGAGATAGAATTTTAAGGTTGACTTGTTCTTTCATGCCTGATGATGTTTAGAAAACAGAGTTCTAATATTTTTAGAATTCTTTTTGTTCTTTATGGAGTACCTAAAAATTAAACATCAAGGAAAAATGCAGCTTACATTTAGAAATTGGGAGAAAAGCTGTGAATCACATTAATACTTTTTTTTAAAAAAATTTAAAACAGCTTCACATAATTAACATCAAGTTAATTTGAAAAGCAGCCAAAAAAAAAAAAAAACCATGAAAAATACTTTGTGTTTCTCTTGTTTTTTTCTAGAAGAGATGATTGGATACAAGCATAAATGCAAATTCAATTCAATTCTCAATACATAACTGAATTCTGACCCTTTAAATAGTCACACACTCTAGCCAAGAATTTTGAAATGTTTTTATTACTCCTAACAATCTGGATTCTCTCAGATAATACTTACCTTATTCTCTTACAATACAGTGGCTAACGAATTATTGTAGGAGCTTATTTGCTACACGGTTTCCTTGGGTCCTATATTCAGAGACCCCGATTTGACAAATCTGGGATAGAGCCTGGGTTTCTAAAATTATAACATATACTCCTAGGTGATTCTGTTGAGAGTAATTCAGTTAGTACCAGCTAGTAGCAATGGCTCAAAGGAACAAGAACATCCATTTATGACATTGCTTATAGATATATTTCACAGTGCTTAGTGATTTAGCCAAAAGTTTTTATGGCATTGTTGCTCCGAGTTATCCCAAATATATGTAAAAACACAGGCCAAGTAAACACTATTTGAAGTTTTGAAGGTGAGCATTAATTCTTTCAACACATCATATGGTGTCTTAATCTATACTTCTGCTCTAAGGAGTTAAACATTGAGATAATCTGAATTTACTGAATTACAAGAGATTATCAAGAAAGAATTTGATTTCTTCATAGATACATACATTATAGATAAATTTCAGTGCTAATTTAGTCATGACCTATTTTGCGGAACGTACAGTTCTATGTAGAATGATGAATAAAAATGTGTTCACTACCTTTCTATAAAGAGGGTGGTATGATATCACTGTAAGGTGTGTGTGTGTGTGTGTGTGTGTGTGTGTGTGTGTGTGTGCATGCATTACCCTAGTTAGGTCACAAAAAACCTTCCTGAAGACATGGTAATGAATTTTAACAAAGTGACCTAAAGAATAAAAATGACCAAAAGGTTATATTTATAAAAATATTATGTTCTGTTACATAACATTGGGCTTATAGATATTTTCTCTTTGCCAGGAAACAGGGAGATGAAAGAAAATTAATGTATATTGAATGCCAACTCCAGATCAAGCAATCTTTTATTTGCTTGCCATCTATTATCTTGTTACAGATTACTACTCAACATTGCCATTTCTGCTACAACCAAACTCTTCAAAAATGTCATTTAAAATGAGTTTTAAAGCCCCTTAATTCAGTGACTACTTAGTGACAGAAATTTTTTCAAAGCATATAGGGTAGACTTATCAATATACAGAAAGAGAAATTCCTTCCTTCTGTCTCAAGGTGCTTAAGTTTTTATGAAGGAACACTGACAATAAACAATTAACATAACAAATAGATAAAACAAATAGAATGTTAATCAGTGATAAATGTAGTGGATGTAAATAAAATGTAGCAGAAGATAATGGGGACATTGGAGTGATGGGATATTGATGGAGGGCAGCTTGTAATATTAAAGAGGGAAGTCAGCAGAGTTTTTTTGAGAAAGTGAGACTTGAACACAGACTGGAAGTAGCCAAGTGTACATCAAGTAGGAGAACTTTGCAGGCAGGAGAGGACAAAGCTAGAAGTAAGGCACTAATACCAAATATGTGAAGGAACATTGAGGAAGTGAAGGTGAGAGCAGGACAGAGAGTTAATGGGGTCCAAATGTACTTATGGCCCTGCAGATCTCATTGTCCTTTTAACTTTTACTCTGAACGAAGGACAAACCTCTACAGAATGGGAGCACAGAAGTACTGGGATCTGATCTGCCTTTCCATGGATCCCTGTGACTCTGTTGAGGGCAGACTTGCAACGGAGTCAAGTGAAGACACAGAGAGACCTGTATGCAGCCTCCCTCTCAGATTCTCACGCTGGCTCCTTCTCTTCTCCCTGATTTCTTAATATTAAGGTGCCCGAGTTTTAAACTTTGCCCTTCCTTTGTCCTTTTACACTCATCCTCATGGTGACTTCATCTTATCCTGTGTTATAAAATGCTATCTGTATCTTGTCAGTTTCCAAATTGATGTTCCCATTTGGGACCTCTCTCCCACACTGCAATCATATATACACAACTGCTTCCTGGAAATCTCCACTCAGATCCATAATAACAAGCCCAAAAGTGACCTTTCCATCTTTCTCCAAAAACCTATTTGTTTTATTGCCTTTTCTGTTTTAATTGATCACAATTGTCTCTCTCCTGTTTCCAGGCCATGATGGGTGACCCGAGATTCTGGCGTACTTGCTGTGCTTGAGATAAATAGGAGAAAATTATACCTAGAGGATTCAAGAAGGATACTAGGAGGGTGTAAGTGTTGGGAGTACAGGGGTGGGAGGATTCTGTGACTCCCTTTTCACTCCTGATTATGCAGCAGAATGCCTGACAGGGGACCCATGACTAGACATGCTCCCTCTTATGCCTCTTCCACCTCCCATTCTAGGCTTGTTCCAACACAGTACGGGAAAATTTTCAGATGTTAATTCTTCATGATACCCAGATCCAGGAATGAAGCACCTCTTTTGTCCTTGAAAAGCATCCAGAAAACTCAAGGAAGTCTTTTGAATGGAAATGCTTAGCTATGGAAAACCAATATGGCCATGAGACATGGCCATGAGCAGGACAGATTTGCTGTCCACCTAGTTGGCCTTACTGTCAACAGGCTACAAGACTAACAATTAATCAGGGAGCTGGTGACCTCTAACTAAACCTGTTTCTCTAAACCCCAATCTTAATAGCCAAGCTAAATACCTTCTTTCACCTCACCTTGAGTGAAACTATTCCATTCCTTAAGCCAGATAAAACCCTACAGAGACTATTCAAAAATTAAATGGTTATGGCACTAAAAAATGTATTTTTTTTGCTTTCTGCTCATCTTCTAATATGATATCGATGAAAGGAAAGGATGACAGAGTCTTGTAGGATTAAAACATTTGAGGTTTTGAGGGTGTAAATCCATCAGATCTTAAGGTTACTATATTTTGATATGTACTTCCAAGAGAGAATGAAAACTATGTCGAAGCTGTATTATCAACATAGATGCTAATCTTGAATATAAATTAAGGAGTTTATACTCTTGGCGTAAGTGATCAACTCTGGGAAAATCCCAATCATATACAGGGGCGCCTGGGTGGCTCAGTCATTAAGCGTCTGCCTTGGGCTCAGGTCATGATCCCAGGGTCCTGGGATCGAGCCCCACATCGGGCTCCCTGCTCGGCGGGGAAGCCTGCTTCTCCCTCTCCCACTCCCCCTGCTTGTTTTCCCTCTCTCGCTGTGTCTCTCTCTGTCAAATGAATAAATAAAAATAAAATCTAAAAAAAAAAAAAATCCCAATCATATCATGTATCCCATTGGCTCTCATATATCCTGACCCTTTGTAGATATTAAGTGTGTTTTGCCTTTTTTTTTCTTGAACAAGTTATTTATACCACCGTTTTACAAACACAAAAGCCAGGATGACGCTAATACAGCAAACAAGCAGCACAATCTATTTTACTACAATCCCCGGATGCCAGTGAAGTTTACTTCTCCTTTGACAGCTTGAAAATTGCAATTTGGAACTAAAAGCTTATCCCTGCAATAAAGACTGGCTAGTGAAGTTTTACACAGAAATGAGAAATTTGGCTGCTGGTTGTATTTGAATCTTGTTGGAAACGAGGCTCTCCCCAGACAAGGTTGTGCCCTTGATGTGTTAAGCAGGCTGTCCACTTAACCCAAAGGTCTATTCAAACAGTTCAATCAAATTGTTAGCTGTCAAAATGCCATCCAAATACATTAGAGTGGTCCTGTTAACAGCTGAAAGACCTGTGTAAGCACCAACTATGTTTATTGAGACTAAAGCCTGAGTCCCAGCTGAGAAGCTGGAAATGGACCTCAGGTTAAAAAGGATAAGTTCTTAAATTGGTTTTTGATTGTACTGACTCCAAATATAGGAATAGTGGTCCTCTAAGATAGTGATCTTCAGTGTGGAGTTCTTGGATCAGCAGCATTAGCATCACCTTGAAAACTTGTTAGAAATGCAAATTCTTACCCAGGTCCTACTGAATCAGAGACTCTGGAAGACATACCCAGCAGTATGCTTTTCAACAAACTTTCCAGGTGATTCTGATTCAAACTAAAGCATAAAAACCATTTTTTCTAGGAGTCAATGTTTTTGATAAAGCATTATGAATGCCATATCCATTTTTTTACCCTTTTTTATTTAAATTCCATTAGCCAACATACAGTACATCATTAGTTTTTGAGGTAGTTTTCAAGGATTCATTAGTTGCGTATAACGCCCTGTGCTCATCACATCATGTGCCCTCCTTAATACCCACTGCCCGGTTATCCCATCCCCCCACCCACCTCAGTTTGTTTCCAGAGTCCAGAGTCTCTCATGGTTTGTCTCCCTCTCTGATTTCTTCCCATTCAGTTTTCCCTCCCTTCCTCTATGATCCTCCACACCATTCCTTATATTCCACATATGAGTGAGACCATGTGATAATTGTCTTTCTCTGCGTGACCTATTTCACTTCAGCATAATCTCCTCCATTTCCATCCATGTCGATGCAAATGGTGGGTATTTATCCTTTCTGATGGCTGATTAATATTCCATTGTATATATGAACCACATCTTCTTTATCCATTCATCTGTTGAAGGACATCACGGCTCCTTCCACAGTTTGGCTATTGTGGACATTGCTGCTATGAACATTGGGGTGCGTGTGCCCCTTCTTTTCACTACATCTGTATCTTTGGGGTAAATACCTAGTAGTGCAGTTGCTGGGTTACCATATCCATTTTACTAGTGAAAACAAAATTGTTTTTAAAGATTTTATTTATTTATGTGTCAGAGAGAGAGCGAGTGAGAGAGAGAGCATGAATGGGGTCAGGGGCAGAGGGAGAAGCAGACTTCCTGCTGAGCAAGGAGCCTGATATGGGACTCAATCCTAGGACCCTGGGATCATGACCTTAGACGAAGGCAGACGCTTAACCACCTGAGCCACCCAGGTGTCCCTTACTAGTGAAAACAAATTTTGAAAATTGGATTAATCATGATTATTGAGTAGTTGGCAATTTTATGGAAAGTACTTTTGTGTATAATGATTGAAATGCAAAGCTGAATACTAATGAGTCAAATGTAATGTTAATATCGTCTTTTGGGGTCACTAATATCATTATGGAAAGGAAGAATAGGTGAAATAAAGAGATGATTGTAATATTGTTATAACAAAGTATAAAAAAACATGGGGATAACTATCATTTTCAGAAATGTTTTGTTTTCCTCCCTTCACAAGAGACAAAAAACTCTACTATTACTAATCTATTTGTCCAGTAACTATATAAATTAGGTTTACTCCAAATGACTGGATAAAAATTAAACATGTGTTATAAAATTTTACGCATTGGTCAACATAGAAAATATCACTTCTACATTTAGAAGTCACTCTGGCCAGTCACCCACAAACTTCTTTCTTCTGTAACCAAAGAAAGGAGATCATTGCTGGAACCAGTCATCTGGGATGAATCTCTGGGCTTCTGCTCACAGTGTATGTGACTTTGGGAAAATAACTTAAGGTTTGTGAGCTTTGGTTTTGGTTTTTTGTTTGTTTGTTTGTTTGTTTAGTTGATAAAACCAAACTTGTATGGCCGGTGTGGGCACTCCTGAGAAAGGAACTGAAGTGCTGTAACACAAAGGTGCACCAGACAGATGATAGGCACTCTGACAAAGGAAGTTTCATTGGCTTCTAGTTCCAATTTATCCATTTTCTTTATTCCTGCTATCAACTTGCCAACTGTGATATGAAACTTTCCCCCAGATATCTCTGTTTTGTAGCTCAGACCCGTTGTACTGGGACATCTCCAGCTTCCTCTGCTCCTTCCTTTAGTTCCTTCCTAGTCCCTGATTTAGCATGTGCAAACAGTCGTATATCCTCAAACTTTTTCTCTGAAATGTTCATTTAACTTCTTCACCTTAATAGAATATCACAAACGCCATTTTCCTAGCAACTCTTCCCTATGCCACGGGAAAGTCTGTCATCAGCTTTGTTTCCCATTCTCTTCTATAGGATATGGGCAGTCATCATCTAAAACTTCTAAAACTTTCCTATTTAAAAATGTAGGCAACCTACTTAGATGTTTGTTTGTTTGTTTAACATTCAAAAGTGCCCTGGGATACTTTTCATTTATCTCAGTAAGTCTGCATCTCCTATGGGTTTCAACCCTCCTTAGGCAGACAGTCAAAATTCTCTATTCCTAAAAAAAAAACGAAACAAAATACTCTCTATTCCTCAGTCCAAACTACCTGTGTCCTATGTTATAGTTAGAATATATTGCACTGTGTTCTTACTCATCCTTTAAAATTTCCTACTTCTGTACATGCAACTTCTTGGTTATAAATGTCTTAATTTCCATAATATCCTATAAAAATATTATCCATTAACGTCCAGTACAAGTGCCACAAACTACAATTGCATATCATCTGTTTATTCTCTTGATTTAAACTGCAATTCTTATACACTAATTATGATGATATTGGGTTTCTCTAAATTTCATTTTCCAACTGAAATGTGTACTCACTCCAAAATTCAAGCTTACTCTCTCATATAATCTATTTCTCTCTTATATATAAATTTATTTAAATATAAAATATATCTTATTTAACTGAATGCATATGTGTATTCTTTTAATGCTCTATTGAAGTACATGAGCAATCCTTTATCAGCATTATAAGAATACAAACCTTGTGGGACGCCTGGAGCTCAGTCGGTTAAGTGTCTGCCTTTGGCTCAGGTCATGATCTCAGGGTCCTGAGATGGAGCCCTGCATCGGGTTCCTTGTTCAGCAGGAAGTCTGCTTCTCCCTCTGCCTGCTTCTCCCCCTGCTTATGCTCTCTCCCTCTCTCTCTCTCACACACACAAATAAATAAATAAAATCTTTAAAAACAAGACAAAACTTGTTCAAATAAACTATGATCACAGAAAAAAATAAAGTGGCACTCCAAAAAATATCATTCCAAAGTGTGCTTTATAGAGCTGATGGCTTTTTACCAACTAACTCCCTCCATGTACCCCCAAAGATTATTCAAAAGACTGAAAACATCTGAGTTGATCCTATGGCATCTATTTTCCTTTTTGGATCTTGATTCGGGGTACATGACTTTATCTGTTAAGCTATTGCTAACTGCCAAGGATCTTGCCTTTTAGCATCATATTGAATCTCCCTCATTTATAACTGGACTAGATGTCTAATATTCCTCTAAGTTTACTGTGCTGAACTAATGTATTTGTATCGATCAAGTTTGTATTTCAGCCAATGAGCCTGGGTCTTAAAGTCATTACTTGTTGTCTTTCAAAAAGATAATGAAAACTTAAAATTTAATTTTGACTAAAATTAATACTACACACAAAAATATTAGGAAAAATTACAGCATACAAGAGAACTTGTTAAAATAACTAATACAATTATAATAATACATAATTTAACAGGTTTGTTGACACTTTAAATTTTAATTAATGTCAGATGAAGGCAAACAATTTTTTTAATTGAAGTATAATTGACACACGGTTTTACATTAGTTTCAGGTGTACAGCATAGTGATTAGACAAGTCTATACGTTATGCTGTGCTTGCTGCAAATATAGCTCCCATTAGTCACCATAGAACGCTATCACAGTACTATTGGCAATATAAGTGAAATCATATGGTATTTGCCTTTCTCTGACTTATTTCATTTAGCGTAGATACCCTCTCGGTCCTTCCATGTTGCCACAAATGATAAGAGCTTATCTTTTTCTTATGGCTGAGTAATATTCATTTATATATACACACACACCCCTTCTTTATCCACTCATCTTTTTTTTTTTAAAGAATTTATTTATTTATTTGACAGAGAGAGAGAGCTAGAGAGGGAACACAAGTAGGGGGAGTGGGAGAGGGAGAAACAGACTCCCCGCTGAGCAGGGAGCCCGCCATGGAGCTCGATCCCAGGACCCTGGGATCATGACTTGAGCCCAAGGCAGACGCTTAATGACTGAAACACCCAGGTGCCCTCCACTCATCTTTTGATGTACACTTGGATAGCTTCCATGTCTTGGCTATTGTAAATAATGCTGCAGTAAACCTAGAGGTGCATGTATCTTTTTAAACTAGTGTTTTCATTTTTTTGAGGTAAATATCCAGTAGTGGAATTGTTAGATCATATGGTATTTCCATTTTGACTTTTTGAGGAACCATCCCACTGGTTTTCACAGCGGCCATACCAATTTACATTCCCATAAATGGTACATGGAGGTTCCTTTCTCTCTACATCCTTACCAACATTTGTTATTTCTTGTGTTTTTGATTCTAGCCATTCTGACAGGTGCAAGGCCACATCTCATTGTGGTTTTGATTTATATTTCCTTAATGATGAATAATGTTGAACATCTTTTCATGTGTCTATTGGCCATCTGTATATTTCTTTTGAAAATGTCTATTCAAGTCATTTGCCTGTTTTTAATCAGATTATTTGTTTTTTCGGTATTGAGTTGTATAAGTTCTTTTTATATTTTGGGTCTTAACCCCTTATCAGATATGTCATTTGCAAATATCTTTTCCCATTCAGAGGGTGGCCTTTTTGTTTTGTTTCGTTGATGATTTCCTTTGCTATGCAAAATCTTATTGTGTGTGTGTGTGTCGTCCAATAGTTTATTTTTGCTTTTATTTCTCTTGCCCAAGGAAAGCAAACAATTTTTAATGTTTAATTATATTTTGGCTCACATTTTTCCATTTTTCTTTCTTTAAAAGCATGCAGAGTAGATTTAAAAATGGAATACTTGACATTAATACAAAAACACAACTGTCCTTCCAGAATATATTATTTCCTGTGTATTCAAAATATATCCTAGGAGATTTAGGAATATGTTCTTCTCCTTTCCATGTTCAATTCTCTGAAAACAAAAACAAACAAAGAAACAAAATGAACTTTAAAAACATAAGACATGACCATATTTGGCCTTTATACCTTTTGGCTACATATTCATTTAAAAATTTGTTTATGGCAGTGCCTGGGTGTCTCAGTCAGGTAAGCATCTGGCTCTCAGTTTAGGCTCAGGTTATGACCTCAGGCTCCTGGGGTGGAGCCATGCATTGGGTTCCATGCTCAGTGGGGAGTCTGCTGGAGAGTCGCCCTCCATTTCCATCTCTCTCTACCCCTCCCCCTACACATACTCTCTCTCTCTCAAATAAAATAAATAAATCTTTAAAAAAATTTTTTAAATAAAAATCTGCTTATGTACTATTTTAAGAAAATACCTGGTTTAAAAATAAAATTGATTAAATTTATGAAACTTTAAGTGCAGATTTTGATCACCTTAATTTATTTCATGCATAATTATTGAATACCTAACATACTTTGTTATCTTCTGTGCTAGAAACTAAGAAGAGCAAGGAAAATAAGTGAATATGAAGAATTCTGTGCCTCAAAGAGCTCACAGTTATATAGCTAAACCTATATGCATAAACTGGCTTACTAAATAGACCATGTATGATAGTAGGAATTGGGATTAGGATTGTTTGTATATTTTGTATATTAGTTTCCTCAAGACATAAAATTTCAAAGGACACTGTTATGCATGCAATAATCTGAACAATCAGAGGGAAGCACAGTATTCTGTATATCTTCATATCAAGAAACCCCTACTACTTCCAAAGATTTGTTTTACTAAAATTATAGTCAGCCCTCTATATTCAACCATAATGGATTTTTGCTAAAGTCAGTAAAATAATCAGGCCTAAGAAAAATTACTTAACAGTACTTAAAGTGAGATAAATTAGTTTTAGAAATTTAACACAAAAATATAATTCAGTCATATTTTCATGAAAATCCTAATATTTCAGTAGTACCTGAATGCTTATGGAATCCTGAACTCTTCAAGTTTTTCAGTTACTAAACCATTAATTTCAGAATTAACACATATTAGAATAGCAAATATATAAAAAGCTTAATTGGTACATTTTTATATTCTCTCTATAGATAGATACAGATATGGATATAGATATAGATAGATGCCAGTTTTTTTTTTTTATTTTGGTATTTAAAAAGAGCGACTAATATAAAGGAAAGAAAATAAATATTTATTTGTAGTTGCCCTGGAGATCAAAATTAACATCTTATAACAATCTACTTCAGCTAATACCAACTTAATATCAATTATACAAAATATTTGCTTCTATATATTTTGATTCTATTCCCTCTCCATTGTGTTTTTTTCTGCCATAAAATTATACATTATATACCCACCAGCGCAGATTTGTATTACTCTACAGATTTGTATTTTTAATCATATAAGTTAAAAAAAAGATTTAGAAAATAAAATTATTTATAGTGTCCTATATTTACCTTGGTAGTTATTTGTATCGGTGCTTTTTTATCTTCATGTAGATTTGAGTTTCTACTTAATGGCCTAGTTTTACTAGTTTTACTCCCTTTGATATTTCTTATAGGACAGTTTACATGCAGTGAATTCTGTCATTTTTTTTTCTTCATCTAAGAATGTCTTGGTTTTCCTTCATATTTGAAGGATAGTTTGCAGGGTATAGAATTTTTGGATGACTATATTTCTTTTATACTTTGATCATGTCATTCCTCTGACTCTGACTTCCATGGGTTCTAAAGCTATTAATTATAAATCATTGCCCTCTTGCTGCTTTTGAAAATTTATCTTTGGCTTTGGCTTTTGACAGTTTCATTATGAAGCATCATGAAGGTTAATTTTATGTCAGCATGACTGGACCACAGGGTGCCAGATATTTGGTTAAACAGTATTTCTGGATGTGTCTATGAGAGGTTTCTGAGTAAGATTAACATTTTATCAGTACACTGAGCAAAACACTTTGCCCTTCCCCATGTGGGTGGGCCTCATACAGTCCAATCTGTCTTAGGCTTAGAGTAAAAGACTGAATAAGAAAGAATTCTTTTGGAAAGAAAAAAAGGAAAAGAAAAGAGAAGACAAGAAGAGAAAAGAAGAGGAAAAAAAGAAAAGAAGAAAAGAAAGGAAATAAAAGAAAAGGAAAAGAAAAAAGATAAGAAAAGAAAAGAAAAAAAAATATTTCTCTCTCTGTCTTCCAGTTGGGACATTTGCCTTTTTGTGTCATCAGACTCAGACTCTGACTGGAACTTGTACCACATACTTTCCTGGTTTGCAGACCTTCAGACCCATAATGGAACTATGCCATTGATCCTCCTGGGACTTCAGCTTCCTGGCTACAAATCTTAGACTTCTCATCCTCCAAAGCAATATGAGCCAATTCCTTAGAATAAATCCATCAATGGATCTATCTATCTGTTATCTATCATCTATCTATCTATCTATCATCTATCTCCTTTTAGTTCTGTTCTCTGGAAAACCCACATTAATACAGATTTTGGTATCAAGAGTAGTTGGAGAAACATAATTTTAAGGATGAGTTTCCTGAATTGGTTCTGGGTTTTCTAGAATTGGTTCACTAATGCAATTACATTTAAAGATGCTAATTTCCACTAGTACCAGAGATAGTACCAATAATGCATAGCACAATCTGGCAATAGAAATATGTACTACATTTCCAGGGGATACTTTTAAGAAACTACTTATAAGAAGCAAGGAGCTGGGTGACTGTATATCATACTTCGGAACATTTTTTGAACTGTTTTGGATATAATGAGTTTGGTTGCTACTAATGCTGGACCAAGTGGTAAAAGAGGATAAGCTTTGGATTCAAGTTCCCTGCTCAAGTACCATGTACAGAACCTGAAAGTTTTATTTGTTCTGAAGGAGACCTTTATCTCCTATGGCCTCAGGGCTGAGACTGCTGAAAAACAAACTCAGAATCTCATCCTGTGATTGGTTGAATGACAATGCCAGTGGAACTTCCAGCCTCACAGGGTGACTACGGTTAGACTGAGGTCATTGACTGGGAAAGAATGGGATACTCTAAGTTGGTATGTGGATGTGTGTGAAGACAATAATGAAGCTGGGGACACTGAGCCTCTAAATTCTGATGAGTCGTATGTGCCAGTACAAGCAGCCACCCCATCTCCACAAGAAGTGACCTTCATACCTCAGTAGCAAAAGCCTCTCCAACTCTGTCTGAGAGGATTAACTCTGAATTGCCTGAGGAAATTACAATGCCCTCCCCTGAGGGAGGGAATCATGCTGATTCTCCCCAGGACCCATCCTTATCACCTCTCTTTGCACATAGACCTATAACCAGCCTCAAATTCCAGCAAGCCCCTAATGACAAAGTACAATGTGTGACCCATGAGGTAGTGCACTACAATACAAAAGAACTACTTGACGTTCCTAATTTATACAGACAGAAATTTGGGGAATATATGTGGAAATGGATACTAAGGGTGTGGGGTGATGGTTGAAGGAACATGAAGTTGGATCAAACTGAATTTATTGATATGGTCTCACTAAGCCTTTAGTGTTGTGGCTGGAGGAGTTAGAAAGGACTCTAACAGTTTGTTTGGCTGGTTGGCTGAAGCACAGACCAAAAGGTGGCCTACAGTGAAGAGTTGGAAGTTACTTTGGTTTAATATGATGGAAAACATTCAGAGGCTTAGGGGGATTGCAATGTTAGTGTATTTGTTACTTAATATATGCTCACCTATACTGGAATTGTGAAGAAGACATACCTTTTACCAATATTGTGAGAAATAAACGTGTGATAGGGACCCCAGCTGGGGTCCTTGAAGAGCTCTGTGATTGCTCTTCTCTTAGAGTGGGAACTGCCATCATTGAACTGGGAAACCTAAATGCAGTAGGAGCAACTGGATCCCAGACTAGCAGCAGCGAAGTCGGGGCGCACAACTGCCAAAGGCAAGGTAGATGTGGTTACCATAATGGGCAGCAGAATCAAAGCAGCCGTCAGAATAGTTTGACTCACGCAGACCTATGGTCTTGGCTGGTTGATCATGGTGTTTCAGACATGAAATAAGTAGGAAAGCTTTTCTTAGAAGAATTTAGCAAAAAAAGTTCCAGATCAAGTTAATGAAAGTCTAATCTGAATCATAAAAACAGTGAGTCATAGCCCTTCAATCAATTTTCAGAATTGAACCAGTTTACAAACCCAGGACCTCTTGAATGAAGAAGCCTACTTAAGAAAGAACTCCTGGACACTACCACAATTTATACTGTTCACCTATCTCTGAGCCTTTCCCAAAGGGATCTACAGTCGGGGCGCCTGGGTGGCTAAGTCGTTAAGCATCTGCCTTCAGCTCAGGTCGTGATCCCAGGGTCCCGAGCCCCACATCAGGCTCCCTGCTCTGCAGGAAGCCTGCTTCTCCCTCTCCCACTCCCCCTGCTTGTTTTCCCTCTCTTGCTGTGTCTCTCTCTGTCAAATAAATAAATAAAATCTTAAAAAAAAAAAAAAAAGGACCTACAGTCTTTTACAGGGTAACTGCATTGGGGAGAAGGAAATAATCAGACTTTTTGGGGACTGCTGGACACTGGCTCTGCATAATTACCAATTCCAAGAGACTGGACTGTGATCTACTGTGATCCACCAGTCATAGTAGGGGCTTATGGAGTTTGGGTGATCAATGCAGTTTTGGCTCAGATCCATCTCACAGTGGGCCCAGTGGGTCCCTGAACCCATCCTGTGGTTATTTCCCCCATTCTAAAAGGTGTAATTAAAATAGATATACTCAGCAACTGGCAAAATCCCACTTTGGTTCCTTGACTTATAGAGTAAGGGTGGTTATGATGGGAAAATACAGGAGAAAGTTACTAGAACTGCCTCTACCTAGGAAAATAGTAAAACCAAAAGCAATAATGTATTGCTGGATGGATTGAAGGGATTAGTGTCACTGTCAAGGACCTAAAGGATGCAGGGGTGGTGATTTCTATTACATCCCTATTCAACTTGCCTATTTGAACTATGAAGAAAACCAATCTTGGAGAATAAAAGAGGATTATCATAACCTGAACCAGCTGATGATTCCAATTGCAGCTGCTGTACCAAATGTGGTTTCATTGCTTGAGCAAATTAACACATCCTCTGGTACCTGGTATAAAGCTATTAATCTGGCAAATGCTTTTTGTTTGTTTGTTTTGTTTTCCCTCAATACCTATAGTAAAGACCACCAGACGCAGTTTGCTTTCAATAGGCAAGACCAACAATATGCTTTCACTGGTTTCCCTTAGGGGTATATCAGCTGTCCATCCCAATGTCATAATGAAGTTCACAAGGATCTTGATTGCCTGTCCTTTCCACAAGGTATTACACTGGTCCATTACATTGATGACATTATGTTGATTGGACCTAATGAGCAAGAAGTAATAACTATTCTAGACTTATTGTTAAGACATTTTGCTTGTCAGAGGGTGGGAAACAAATCTGATAAAAATTCAGGCTCCTTCTAACATAATGAAGTTTCTAGAAGTCCAGTGACATAGAGCATATTCCAATATAAAGGATAAGTTGTTGAATCTGGCCCTTCCTACAACAAAAAAGGAAACACAATCCTAGTTGGCCTGTTTGGCTTTGGGAGACAACATAACCCTCACTTGGGTGTTACTTCAGCCCATTTACTGAGTGATCCAAAATGCAGCCAGTTTTGAGCGGAGCCCAGAACAAGAAGAGGCTCTGCAGCAGGTCTAGGCTATTGTGCAAGCCTGCCACTTGAGACACATGGGCTAGCCAATCCAATATTGTTCAAAATATCAACGAGAAATAGGGAAGTATTTTTGTTTGGAGCGTTTGGGAGGGCTCTATGTGAATCCATTTCAGACCCTTAGGATTTTAGAGCAAAACTCCTATCCTCTGTAGGCTACTACTCTCCTATACAGTTTTTGGCCTGCTACTTGAGCTTTGGTAGAGACTAAACACTTGACCATGGGCCACCAACTTAGCATTTGACCTGACGTGGCCATCCTGAACTAGGTGTTGTGTGATCTACCAAGCTAAAACGTTGGATATGCACAGCAGTACTCTACTATGAAATTTAAGAGGTATGTACCTCACTGGGCCAAGCAGGTCTTTAAGGCACAAGTAAGGTACATGATGAAGTGGCCCGAATTCAGTGGACCTCACTTCAGCTACAATTCCTTCTCTCTCTTAGACTGCACCTATGGCCTTGTGGGGAATTCACCATCAGTTGACAGAGAAAGAGATTTGAGCCTGATTTGCACATGTGTCTGAGTGATATGCATGTACCACCCAAAAGTAAACTGCTATCATACCACAGCTCCTTTCTAGGCCAACTCTGCAGGGCAGTAATGAAGGGAAATCTTTCAAGTGGGCAGATCTGGGAGTGCTCGATGGGGGCAAGTTGACTCCACTGGACCACTTCTATCATGGAAGAAGCAGCATTTTGTTCTTACTGGAATGGATTCTTATTTGGAATATAATTTTGCCTTCCCTGCATTTAATGCTTCTGCCAAATCTACCATCTGTGGACTTGCAGAATGCCTTTTTAATCATCATGTTATTTCACACAGCATTCCTTCTGATCAAGGCACTCACTTCACAGCAAAAGAAGTACAACAGTGGGCCCATGCTAATGGATTCACTGGTTTTTACCTTGTTCCCCACCATCCTAAAGCAGCCAGCTTAATAGAACTTTGGAAAGGCCTTTTGAAGAGTCAGTTATAATCCCAGGTAGGTGGCAATAATTTGCAGGGTGTGGGAAGGTTTTTCAGAAAGCTAAGTATGCTTTGAATCAACATCCCAAATATGGTGCTGTTTCTGCCCTAGCCAGTATTCATAGGTTCAGGAATCAAGGGATGGAAATGTGAGTAGCATCACTATTACCTCTAGTGACCTACTAACAAAATTCTTGTCTCCTGTTCCATGACCTATGCTTTGCTGGTCTAGAGGTCTTAGTTACAGAGCGAGGAACGCTTGCACCAAGAGGCCCAGCAATACCTTCATTGAACTCAAAGTTAAGACTGCCACCTGGCCACTTTAGATTCCTCATGCCTCTGAATCAACAAGCAAGGAAAGGAGTTATTGTAATGGCTGAGTGATTGATCCTGACAAACACTGGTAAATTAGACTGTTACTCCATTTTCAGTTATCACTCTACCTTAGCTTCTAATATAATCTATTATTAGTGCTTTAACTGAAATTGTTTGATGTGCTAACTGCCAGAAAAATTCAAGAGGAATCTTGACAAAGTTAATACAAAAATGAATTTGAACCCAAATTCTTGGTGTTTGGGAAGACATTAACCAAATTAATGATTTCATGAACTGTGTAACGTAGAGGACATACTTTTCTTTTGGGAATACAATTATGTCCACTAAGTTGACTAGACTATATCAATTAATCCAGGGAAAATACGAGGGTAGTACTGTGTGTAGAAATAAAAACATGGCTATTTATGTTTTCCTCATTTCTAAACAGCCTCAAATATTCCATGATTCCAAATATAATTATTTCTTTAGGCTGATAACTAATTGGAAATGTACAGTTGATTATCTTTATTTGCAGAAGTTATATTTTATGAAGTTGCTGGGAAGACTGAATTAGCAAATACAAAATTATTGTCCCTAGGGGAAATACAAAGTTAGATTTCTGTGAGCCTGTGTTCACATTTTCATGACCTAATCATCAATACATAACCTTGTTTTGTGTCTTTCTATTTAATATATGTACATTTAATACATACATAGGATGAATTTTTTTTTTCACACTGTATTCAGACACATTTATTTAAGGTAATAAAGTATCTATTATAGTTTAGAAATATTTCTATCCAAAATTAACTACGATGTGTTAAGTGTTCCAAAAGATAAGCTTTTGTTAGCTCAAAGGTTTCCTCCCAGGTCTTACTAAGTCTCACTTGTCAACAGCCCACAATAAGTAAACTACTACTATGAGAAGATACAGAAATACAGAAACACAAATAACTTTAATAATTTATAGTCAATAAAAAGGAAGCTTGAATCTGTGATTGACAAATGAAAACAGTTACAAGTATATCTACACAGAAATTACAAGGTTTAAGAGTTTAACATCAACCAACTGCTGTCAAAATAAATATTTAAAGGAACCAAAAATAAAACCACTTAATAGTGGGGGACAGAATACAACAAAGAGGGAGGGGGGATAAACCAAGAAAATGAATGAAGGAGAGTGAGCAGCAACCCCCAAAGTTGTTTTACAAACAGGGATTCAAATCAGA
>NC_138370.1:8273885-8309941 GCF_054177405.1 Leptonychotes weddellii
AGGTTCAATATCATTTTATTTTATACTACATAACTTTCATCTTACATTTCTATTTGTTTTGGCAGGAGCAGAATTCATGATGGCTTTGTATCACTTAATACCAATATCTTTTCTAATTCAGTGGTGTTTTGTTTACAGTACTATAAAGACAATATTAAATTAATGTATCTACAACAGTCTACCTGTTTTCCACTTATGTATTTTTTTAATTCTAATATTCAGTTGTGACCAATTGAATATTTATAACTGGTATTTGTCACTTAGTGGAAAATATTATATATGTTTTAAAAAGAGAAAATTCAGGAAAATAAAGCATAATTATCCTTATAATTAAGCTTTTAAATGGCTTTACATCATGAAATTATTTTGCCTTGCAAATAATTTAACATATTTAAATATGAAAGAAACATTAACTTCAGCAACAGGTAATTTACTTAACATATGAAATACACTTTTCTCAAATTCGAGAAAGGCATTGCATTATGACCCTCAGGTCCCCAAGAGGCAAGGAAGGATGAGCAGAACTCTCTAGAGCCCTTTGGGGCTCTTTACATTTACTGATAATAGAACTAAAATAATTGGTTTTAGGGACACCTGGGTGGTTTAGTCAGTGAAGTGTCTGACTGTTGATTTCAGCTCAGATCATGATCATGATCTCAGGTCCTGGGATCAAGCCCCACATCCCACTCCTCCCTCAGTGGGGTGTTTGCTGGAGATTCTCTCTCTCCCTCTCCCTCCGCCCCTCCCCACCCCTGCGCACATGCTCTCTCTCTCTCCAAAATAAAAAATAAATCTTTAAAAAAGAAAATAAAATAATTAGTTTTAATTATGTCCATGGCTGCTGGTGCATCAGTAGTAAGCACTGTACTTTAATAAAAAGTTCATGTTTACTAAGGAAAATAATAGATACATATGTGGGGAAATTTGGTTTTTGGAGATGTCAGAGGCTTTGAGTCATAATGATCTGTTATCTCAACTTCCTTTACATGTGTGAACTACAGCAGTAGCATTCTCATTGTACTTTAGACTCCCTATTTTAATATAGAATGCAGTAATCCTCATTCCATACCCCTATTGGTTTTCGTAGAGCATGAATTTATGTATAATCACAAATGACACACAGAAAACTTCCAAATATCTATTTATTTTAGCTGGTGTTTTTTCCCCAGAGATGTTTGAAATGGGAAGGGCATTAGAGATCATGTATGACAATCTCATACTTACTGTATCATTTCTTTCATAAGACCCACAGCAGCTGGCCAGCCGGGCTTATGACTTCATGTGTTTAGATACGTGATAGTTCCTATTTTCATGGCACCACATTATATAGTAATAATGGGGAAATATTAAAAATCCATGTGCATTATTAAAATGTGTTCCCCTCCAAACTCTAGCAAAACTATCCCAGTATTGCCCCTTAGAAAGACAGTTCTTAACAGTTTTAATCCATGTCCTCTCCTGGTAATTATACAAACCTGGAAGATTTCATCTCTCCAATTTCTCTACTCCAACTAAAACGCTGAAATGTCTTGGGAAAATACCATATCATCTTCCCTTAAGAATCATAGTTAAAGGTGTGCTTGGGTGGCTTAGTTGGTTGAGCATTTGACTTCAGCTCAGGTCATGATCTCAGGGTCCTGGGATCGAGACCCCTGTTGAGCCCTGTGTCAAGCCCCATGACTAACCCCAAGTGGAGCCTCACAGCCTCAGGCTCCATGCTTAGCGGGGAGTCTGCATGCCCCTTCCCTCTCCCGCTGACCCTCCCCCAACTTGTGCATGTGTGCCTTCTCTCTCTCTCAAATAAATAAATAAAATCTTAAAAAAAAAAGAATCACAGATAAAAATCACTTTACTCTATCAAACTATGCTTCTTCTCTTTGATATTATGGTACCTCATTAGTTAAGAATTACTCCTCTAAACCCATACATATTATTTTTCCACTATTCCATAGGTAAATGAAAGGAAATTAATGTTTATCAAGTACCTACTTTATGCCAGGCTAACTGTTCTATTCACTCTGTCAATCATCAAAGGACATTATTGGTATAGAGTTCTTTGTAATAAAATATTATAAAATATTATGATTTTATTCATATTATCTCTGATTACATAAGTTATTTAGGGTTATTTTATTCAGTTAAATCATACTGACTTTGTAATTAAACAAAAATTCCAAAGATTTTTCCCCCCATTAATTGCTCTTCTTAAAGGTACTCTGTATTTTATGGTATAATCACTTTTTTCTGATCTAAATAAGTAACCCCTGTTTACAGCTATAACAATTTGTATTTTGTTTTGCTCCATTCTATTTCTGAGACATATTAAAATCTCAATTCTTTCTTATCACATCAGCTATGGTTTCTAACCTTTAATCATTTTATGTTTTGATTAGCCTGGCATTTCTTTCTAAGTTCATGCTGCTGATTAAAATACTACCTAGAACATGATCAAAGCACTGTTCTTTTCAACATACTACTGGAAAAAAAAATCGTTCTGTACTAACTTTGGTCATCACTGTTAGTATATTTTATTTTGTCATCTATGACTACTCCTAACTTCCATCTAAGACACTTTTGTTTTCCCTAAAGTGCTCTGCTCTAAAAGGCCCTGTTGAATGTCTTTGTGAATTTAGGATGCATTATGCGTATGGCTCTATTTTAATTTACCAATTTAGCAATTCTATCAAAAGTAGAAATGAGTTCAATTTAGAATGACTTATTCTTCATGACCTCATAGTAACTATTAGGAAGTTCTGCTTTACTTTTTCTCCTGGATGTCCAAATACATTTTATATATCGATATTATTATTAACAAAATCATATTTCAGTACAAATTATATTGTAAACTATATCCTGATATTAGTTCTTTTCATCTTCTGAACAACCTCATTAGGTAGAAACTATTCTTGCTTTGTATATGAAGTAAAAAAACTTTAGAAAGCATAGTTAATTTTCACAAAGACACATGACTATTACATTGTGAAATGAGAGATCAAACCCACATCTGTTTAACTATAGAGTCCCACTCTTTACCTTCATGCTATGTATATATATTTCTATGGTTTTCCTTAGAATCAACATCAAATTTGTTAGTGTTAGTCCACTTTTATCCACTTTAAAATATCATGGCATTCACATTTCATAAAGTTTATTAATAATAGAATTTTGATCTTGTCTGTAGAAACTCCTTTGTAGTCTGGGATGTGATTCACCAGGTCATAGTGATTTCACATGTTTAAAGGAGCCAGGTTAATTTTGCTGTATCTTGGCTTGTCTAGAGTTTCGATGGTCTCTTCATATCATAAATATTAATCATGGATATTTTTTACTGGTGAAGAAAATGACTATATAAGAAGAGAAATTTGAGACATTGAGAAGTTCTGCTTTTCTTCTATCATCTGTTAACATACAGATATTATCCCCACACCAAGAAATGTTTTGTTTCTCTTTTCTGTTCTTATTGTAGATTGGAAAATGTACTTTCTTTGTCTTTAGTGTTTTTCAATAAGTGTAACACATTTGGAACTTTAGTCTTCTCTATATAATTTTATATATATTCATGCAACTTTTTAACAATTTTCTTTAAGCAATCCAATCACATATATAAAGGAAATTAATGGATGTAAAGAAATATATTTTTTTAAGATTTTTATTTATTTATTTGAGAGAGAGAATGAGAGAGAGAGAGCATGAGAGGGGGGAGGGTCAGAGGGAGAAGCAGACTCCCCGCTGAGCAGGGAGCCCGATGCGGGACTCTATCCCGGGACTCCAGGATCATGACCTGAGCCGAAGGCAGACACCAAGGTGCCCCAGATAAAGAAATATTTTTAAGCAAATAATTTCTGAGCCATATCTAGCATTTATAGTGCTGTTGTATGATTTAAAATAGAAAAGCACAACCTCTAGGCCAAAAATGCCAAAGCTAACCCTTCCCCTCAGCCGATACTTCCCTTACCTGAGGAGAGTGGGTGGGTCGGAGAGGACTGGACAACAGTCTGCACATCCCTGTGCCTCCCATGGCTCCCATTTGCCCAGATAGTTGCAGTTGTTATGTGCTCACATAGTAAATCATACTTTTCATTTCATAGAGATCATCATAATAATTCCCTGGATCGTAACTCTCTGATGCCAGGACTACTCATATCTTTCCTACTATCGTATCCCTACAAATATGACATATATTTGGGATATATATTGTTATTTACAATATTCACTGGGATTTGAGAAAAGCTGACATTAATGAGACTCTGAGAAACTCATTACTCATTACATCTAAATCACCAACTTTGTTGATTCAAATTAAATTCTATGCGTTGCTTCCTCAAATACATGAAAATATAAATATATGACTTATCATATGTTATCATTTATCAGGATGAGACTTTTTTACATGCATGGAGACAAATGCTTCAAATTTATTATGTCATGCACACATTTTATAATCAAAGTTAAGAAAGAAAACTAATTTTTTTTCCTTTTTAATGCGTGGTCTCCAAGATTGCATTTCCATAACAAAATTACATCTTGTTTATTTTAACTAAAGTAACTGATACTTGATCCTAATCTTTGGTTCATTCAATAGTCCCTGCATATAAAATTCTACTCTTCGAATTTTTTTTCCCTAAAGATTTTTTTGAACAAGTTATTTCTCCCCCTTGCTCTTCCCCAGTCTTCAGACCCATATGTATAAAATTATTTTCACTTTGTTACATTAGGATGCATTACATTTCCTATTTAAATTAATATGTTTATGTGTATATGTACAAACTATTCATATGTAAATTCACAAGTACTATTTCTTAGCACTTATTCCTCTTATTCCCAACTAAAAATTGTTGTGTAACTGGAACCACTTCAATTCAACTTGATATACCTTATTTCTTCTATAATATCTAATTTCAGAAATTTATTTTCCTGTATGTCTTTTTCCTTTCCAGTTTATCTTAAAATGTTGGTTTTTCGGTTGATGGTTTTTCAACCGACCCCATTATTTTCTGTCCTTTTTCCTTCAGCTTATTCTTATCAAGAATAAAATTCTTTACTATTAAAATTCATTGTCCAAATATCTTTAACCCCACAAATATTCCATTTCTTTAGTTTATTTCATCTTCCCAAATCTATACTCTAGACTAAAAATAAAAGAGTAAAGCACTTATGCCTAATTCAAGCATTTTGCTGCACAGGATCATAATAATCACTAAAGAAAGTTCAAATCAGCAGAAAGCGTTAAAAACCTGAAGTTCAGTGAGTCTTGGCCATATCTCTCATGTTTCATGTGTATTCTCCAGTAAAAGAGCATGCCATTTGTCATGTCATATCTACACATCAAGCCCTACATATTCTTCAGCAAGGGGGTACCACATACTACAAAACCTGGTCATACTTGAATTAATAAAATACCTAAGTAATTGAGTGAGTCAATGAATGGATGAATATTAGCAAAACGATCCCATGCATTTGTTTGTCTTTATTAAGCTTTTATTAGTATATGAGCCATGAAATTCTGCTTATTTTTCTAATTTTCTCAATTTCCTCTTTATTAGAAAGACTTTGTAATAGCTCATAAATCCAGATGCATACTTTCTTTTTATTTTTTCTTCTGTAAATAGGTCTTTCCCTTATATACTGTTTTCATTAATATTGTCTCTTTCTCCTTGGCATTTTTTTCTGGTTTTACTCTTGCATTATTTCTCTTATTCTTTCTTGATAGCATTTAGCCTTTTAGCCTTTTAAAAACCTCAGTGCCCAGAGAGATGTTCCTAGAGCCCTTTAACCTTATCCTTTAGCAGAGAGACTAGCTTAAATTTATAGCATACATAATTTGTGACTACCTGAGGCAAAAGACAAACTTAGCATACACCCTGCAGGTTCCTGAAATAGTTCCCTTGGTGTCCACACTTCTTCAAGTTAAGCTCAAGTCCTTGTCCTTTGTGACTCTTTCTGGATTCTCTTTGTGCTCTGTCAAGTCACACTGACAGTTTGTTATGTCTATTTGCTGGTACTCATGATCTCAAGGGTGTTCCTGACTTTAAGATTGGCTGTCCACTCTAACCTCCTGATACAAATATCTGGTAACTTGTTCATTCCTGCTTGTTACCAATAATGTGTGCCTAATAGATGTCTAGCCTTGAGCCTTCAACAAAAGCTATGTTATTTAATTTATATCCTTGAAAAGATTGCTGCAAAACATTCCATCCATTAACTCTCATCTATTTTGCAACTTATATATACACAAGCTTAGAAGTAATTTATGTGTGTATGTTATGCTTTGTTACCATGTAATTAAGCACACTGAAGCATACATGTTTCAGTCCAAATAAGAAACTTAAACTAGCTCATGATTTATTTGGAGAAAGGTAAAATGGAAAGAACTATATGCTGTCTCTCTCCCATTAATGACTCAAATTTAACGTTGTCTGTATTTAATATACAGGTATTTTGATAAGACTTCACATATTGAATAAAGAATGTCCAAACCACTTTTAGCGGTATTCAGGTAATAGGAACATATTTTGTTTAAAAATGAAACCTAGGGCGCCTGGGTGGCTCAGATGGTTAAGCGTCTGCCTTCGGCTCAGGTCATGGTCCCGGAGTCCTGGGATCGAGTCCCGCATCGGGCGCCCCGCTCTGCGGGAAGTCTGCTTCTCCCTCTGCCTCTCTCTCTCTCTCTCATGAATAAATAAAAAAAATAAAATCTTTAAAAATGAAACCTAGGGCCCAGAAACTATCATGGGAAGTCCATAAATATTCCTAAGAAATTCATAAAATTGAAAGATTCAATTTGAAAATCTATCTTGCTAGTGATATTTCTAATTCTTTAACTTTATGGTTATTCTTCTTGTGTGCACACATCACACACACACATACCAACTGATTTTTTATTGATTATATTTAAAAGAAAATTGGATATATATAATGATATTTGAGAATTGATACCTGTTCTTTTGATTACAAAACTATAATTTTATTTGAAAAATTACTTTTTCTATAAAATGTGAAAAGTGAAACAAAGCATAACAACTTTCAAGGAAAGATGTCAGCATAATATTTGTGCCTTCATAATTCTGTTCCACATATCATGGGGTCAAAGCACATACTGAAAGGATAAAACCACACCTTTAAAGTTTTCTATATCAAATGCATGAGAAAGAAAATCACCCTTTCTACCATAAAATTTCAACTTAGTTTTTCACAGTATACCACCTTCAAAGACCAACCTGGAAAGGAAATTTTGGTGAATAATTTATAAGTCAAAGGTAAAGCCAAGGGTGCAATCCAATATATATATTCTATGTGCTATTCTATGTGTTTCCACATCCTGACTATTATGAATAATGCTATATATATATATATATATATATATATATGGTCTTAGAGCACATAGAATTCAGACAACATATCAAAGTATGAAGAAAAACGAACAAAACAAGGCAAAGTTCACATTTACATTAAAAATAAAAACTGCCTTTAAAAAATAGCTAGATCATAAATATACCAAACGTATAATACTGTGAAGAACCATAAGCTAGTTTAAAAGCTTTGAAAGATACATCTATATATCTATATAAACTAAACATGTCTTTGAACATCTAAGTTTTAATATTTTCACCCATAATATCTTGGGCTGCTCAAATAGGGAAAAAAAGAATAAAATAAACACTTTCCTTTTTAAAATGCTGAACCATTTTTTTATTTTTCAATCTTTTGAGCATTCTCTGGTCCATACAGCTTATTCACATATCCATGCTCAATTCTTAACCCATAGTTATATTTGTTTGTTTTATAAACCACTTTACTGAGATATGATTGATATACAATTAGATATGCATATTTAATGTATATAACTTGAGAAGTCTGGAGCCCATGAAACCATAACCACAATCTATGCCATAAAGATATCCATCTCCTCCAAAAGTTTCTTGCCCTCTTTATTTATTATTTTTCTTTTGGTGATAAAACACTTAACATAAGATCTATCCTTCTTAGTAAATTTTTAATTATACAGTACAGTATTATTACTATAAGCACTATGCTATAGGCAAGAGCTCTAGGATTTATTTAACTTGTGTAAATGAAACTTGGTACCCTTTGAAAAATACCTCCATGTTTCGGGCGCCTGGGTGGCTCAGTTGGTTAAGTGACTGCCTTTGGCTCAGGTCATGATCCTGGAGTCCCAGGATCGAGTCCCGCATTGGGCTCCCTGCTCGGCAGGGAGTCTGCTTCTCCCTCTGACCCTCCTCCCTCTCATGCTCTCTGTCTCTCATTCTCTTTCTCTCAAATAAATAAATAAAATCTTAAAAAAAAAAAAGAAAAATACCTCCATGTTTCTACGGCCCACCGGCCTCCAGCAACCATTAACTTTACTCTTAGCTTCTATGAGGTTGACGTTTTTAGATTCCTCATAAAAGTAGTATTATATAGTATTTGTTCTTCTGTGTCCAGCGTATTCACTTAGCATAATGTCCTCCAGGTTCACCCATGTTGTTACAAATGGCAGTATTTTCTTCTTTTTTTTAAGGCTGAGTAATATTATAATATTAATTATATTATATATATAATATCACATTATATATATATCACATTTTCTTTATTAATTTATTAACAGACTTAGGTTGTTTCCACATCCTGACTATTATGAATAATGCTGTAATGAATAATATACATGGGAGCACAGACATCTCTTTGAGATCCTAGTTTCAGTCGTTCTTTTGGATATATACCCAAAAATAGGCTTCCTTGAATATATATTTGTATCTATATAAGTGTATATATAGATATGATATAAATAGATGTAGATATATTTATATAGATTATATAATATCTATATCTATATATACAATATATAGCAAACATCTATATAGCATCTGTAATATGACATTTATATAATACAACTACAATATACTACCCGATGTACTTTATTTGTTTTGAATCTTCAACAATAGATAATGAAACTGTATTAAGGGTGTCCAATTTTATAGAGAGAGAGAGAGAGAGTTTCATTTTAAGGTAGTAGCTTGCATGATTGTCAAACACCTGAAATCTGCAGGCTGGTAATTCTGGTAGGAGTTGATGTTGTAGTTGAGTCTGAAGGCAGTCTGCGGGCAGAATTCTGTCCTCTTTGAGAAACCTCAACCTTGTTCTTAAGGTGTTCCACTGATTGTATGAGGCCCACCCACATTATGCAGGATAATCTGCTTTACTCAGATTCTACAGATATATGTTAATCTCATCTGAAAAATACCTTCCTACAGAATCTAAACCGATGTTTGTTCAAACAACTGGGTACCATAGCCAAGCCAAGGGACACAAAAATCAGGCTTCACAATTTGTGGAAAAACAAAAGGTGATTATTAGGCTCAAATTAGATAACAAAGGCTTAGGCAGACACAGTACAGTGCCCGACACATGCCAGTCTTTCTATTATTGCTCTGTGCTGTCTCCCGTTACTAATACCATTGTGACCAATATAACTCCTCATACTACTCATGCTGTTATTACTATTACTAATGACAGCATGTATTAATGCACACCTACTCATTTCCTGAGGTTTGCTAGAACATAATTATTCACAGTTAGTCAAATAGCTGCCACACTAATCCATTTAAACTCCTGAAAGCATAATCAACTCAAGTTATGCATTCTTTGGAAAAGCTAACCCCGGAGTCTTGGTGATTAATAGTTTTAGGTTCAAATCTTGGAGTATAAACATTGAGCAAATTCAGTCACCCAAGCCTCCATTTCCCATCTGTAAATCAGGACAATACGATTGATCTGAAGTTTATTGTGTACCTTTTTGATAGATTATCTTGCTCCATAAGATTATCTTGCTCAACTCCAAGGGTGTATCTATTCGTCTTTCTACTAGTCTTATACTCCATGTTATAGAGTAAGTATCTTAATGGTTAGAAATCATATCCTATGTGTATTTCAGTCCTCTTCCTTACCCTCCTCATGCTTGGCAGAGTGTAGGAGGCACTAAACTATGTGATAACTAATGGTGATAATTAATTAATTAAATAATTATACAGTCAAAGATGTATACATATATAATTAATACCTATTACTTTTTTGAGATTTATGGTAAAGAAGGCAGTGGATGGAGGAATAGGCCATTGAGAATATAAAATGAGGAATGGAGATCAGTACCGCCCATGAAGTAAGCAAGAAGATTCAGAGAACAGAAATCCATCACAGCAGGAGACTTGGGCACCCAAAGCTAAATCTGTAAACTAACCACTTTGCCCTGGACCATCACTAAACATTTTATTGGGTCAAATTGTCCCACAAATGTATTTAGCGATATATTAATTTCTAAAATAGCAGGACCTCCACCAACAAAACCTTGGGCAAATTTTAAGCGCTAATACATTTGGGAGGGAAGGCAATCTCAGGGGGCAGAGTAAAGAAAAAAAGAATCAAACAGGGATGGGGTAACACATAGTAGGCAGTGCTCTACTGAGCTTCAGAGAAAGACACAGAGATTATGCAGTCACATGTTTTCTCTCAGGACAGAATTTAAAGGGTCACCTCTCCCTGCACCCCATTTAGGATGGGGGAAAAAATCTCAGGTTTGGAAATAAAATTTACAATGATATTTTTACCCAGAAATAACTCATCTCTACTTCTAATATCTTTTAGATGAAAAAAGATACTGTGTATTTGTAACTACTTAAATGAAAAGCTTTACTATGAAGAAATCCATACACAGTTTTTTAAAAATAATTTTTAACATAATTCAGCCCAACAGATAGATAGTAGATTCTCCATAAAACTTGGCCTGAATTTAGGCTCAATAACCATTTCTCGTAGACATCCCTTTTGTTTTTAAGTGCCACTATAACAGGTAAGCAGGCTAAAATTGTAGACAATTGCTCCTTAAAAGGATTAAGACGTGGTCCATATATACAATGGAATATTACTCAGCCATCAGAAAGGATGAATACCCAACTTTTACATCAACATGGATGGGACTGGAGGAGATTATGCTAATTGAAATAAGTCAAGCAGAGAAAGTCAATTATCATATGGTTTCACTTATTTGTGGAACGTAAGGAATAGCAAGGAGGACATTAGGAGAAGGAGGGGAAAAATGGGGGGGGGTTGGAGGGAGAGATGAACCATGCGAGACTATGGACTCTGAGAAACAAACAGGGTTTTAGAGGGGAGGTGGGAGGGGGGATTGGTTAGCCCGGTGATGGGTATTAAGGAGGGCACTTACTGCATGGAGCACTGGGTGTTATACGAAAGCAATGGATCGTGGAACACTACATCAAAAACCAATGATGTATTGTATGGTGACTAACATAACATAATAAAATTAAAAAAAAAAAAAAAGGACTAAGATGCTTCCCAACATTTTTTTAAATCAAGTTTAGTACATTCACTGAAGCATTTGTAAACAATCTCTTTCTTTACTTATTCTTTTAACAAGTATTTACTGAGTCCTTATTATGTGCTGAAAACTCTATTACACACCAAAAACATAGAAGTAAATAAAACAGAACACTCCCTACCTTCTGAAGCTTATGTTCTGTCAGAGAAAAGCAACAACAAAAACAAAATTAATAAAATTAAATGAGAAAACAAAAAGGTTGGGTCAATCGATAGTTATGTGGGTGGGTGGAAAAAGACTTGGTGTTATATAACATAGGCTGTTTGAGGAAAAAAAAAAAATACTTCTCTTAGGAAATGACACTTGAAACATCCTCTGAAGGATGAAAAGAAATGCCTGTGTCTGAGGACGAGCAATCTGGGAGAGAACACTAAGAGGAAAGGCTCTGGAGACAAAAAGAAGACCAGAGTGGTTTCAAGAGTGAACTTCAAAGGCAGGGAATAAAATGAAGCTGGAAAGCAGGCTGGAGTACCAGATCATATACAGAAATATGCACTGCAGGTGAGAGCTGGTTCCTACAGGCTCCTTTTGGCCCCCGCGTGCCAACTGTGCTCATCTCTTTCCAACTCCATGTTCGGTCAAGTCACATTAGCTGCTTGAAATTGGCCATGGCGGGCATATTTACAGGATGAAATCTGTGAGGCTACAATTCACTGACAACCTCTCTATCCTAGATTCCCCACCACTGAAGAAATAAATGGAAAAGCATGCTACCAATGTCTAGCTGTCTAGTGACTCTTCCTCCAAAGCAAAGGCATATGTGTGTTTTTTGATGTTGTTGCTCTGTGCTTTTGCTGGCCAAGATGTAAACTATTAGAGCAGTACAATGGAATTCTTGCCAGCCAGCTGCAGAGCTCAGACTTCTCTAAGGGCTTGTTTTATTTCAGTTTTTACTTGCAGGTTAATGTACGGTGATGAACTCCTTGATGGAGTACTCGGGGTTGTTCTACCATCAGCTGTTTTGCACTGTGGTCATCAACTTTCCTCAGATCAAAAGTAGGCAGGTAAAAGAAAATAGTGGGTTCACAACGTTTGACCTCAACTGGTCTTTCTCTTATTTTGTACATTTTTCAGCAGTGAAACCAAACTGGGTCTTCAGCTTTATCCCCGTTTCTTACAAGGGAAGAGCCTTTACATAACAGCATACACATTTCGGTTTTTCCTGATTGAGAATTTTGACCCTTTTTTTGTATTATTTCTGCAATAATTTGTAAACATTTATTTTTTACCTTTTTTTTTTTTTTTTTTTACTATTCAGGTCAAAGTTTTCATGCCACACTTATTTGTCAAATAAAGATTCTCACATTAAAAAAAAAAAACTTTTTTTTTTTTTTTTTTTTTTTTTTTTTTTTTAAGGACAGTTGGCGTCTTATGGACACAAGTTTATTACAGGGGGCCAGAGTCAGAGTGGGTACAAGTTACAAGTTGGGAAGAGGAGACATGACCAACACTGCCAGCCTGAGGCCGATAAGACTGGAGGCCACAGCGGCCACAACCAGTAGACTATTGGGTCAGTGGGCAAGTAGATGGGCTGTTCTGTGCCTAGGGCATGGTGGAAAATTTAAGAGGATGTGGAAGGAACCTGGTTCTAGTTGCAGCTGGTGGGGGGAGGGTAGGACAATGAGGAATACCCCCACCCCAGAGGTCTTCAACCACTGAAAGACAAGCCGCTCACAGCACTGATGGCCCATGATGGCCTGGAAGCCCATCCATGCCCGCAGCTCATCCTTCTGGTGCAGGAAGTCTGCCACACAATGATGCCAATCTTTGCTCAGGGCAGTTTCTCCTCCTAATATTTTAGAATTAAGGAAACAGTGCTTAAAGTTACAAGGAATCAGTGCTTCTTCCTGCCATCTTTACTTTAGAATCATCATGACCATAGGTGCTGAAATTCTCTGAGTATTTACCTCTGGGTTTCTCTGAGAATGAGCGCTAGGGAAGAGGTGTCAGTCACTGTGCTTTCCTGTTTGGACAAACATGATCATGACCATGCTATGGCTGTTACACAGAGAAACTTCCAGATGCAAAGTACAAGTAAACCAGTGATGATTGAATGTCAGTGTAATAAAACATACGTGCTTTCTTTTCAGTAAGATGCACAAGTAGGTCTTCCAGAGAAATAAAAGGGAAAAGGAGCTCCTAACTAGACATTGCACTATGTTACATTTGTTTTATTTGTTACATCTGGGAAACTGGCAAGAACAACTTATCTCAGTTAGTTTAATATTTATTTTTGAGTGGGTACATAGGTATTAAATTGAGTGTGGACTTTGGAGTAACACCAACTTGAGTTCCAGTGCAACTTATGATGTTTATTAGCTGAGTGTACTTTGGCATTTTGCAATACTTCTCCTTAGTGCAGTTTCCTCATCTGAACTAGACATATTACTATCTACTTCACAGAGTTTATAAAGTACTCAAGACAACTGCACACATGAAAATAATAAACACATTCTCTGGCACAAAGTAGGACAGGAAGGTACAGTCTAAAGAGATTAGACTTCAAAATTTGATAGACTTTGCAAATCTGTCCTTGCCAGTAGTTTAACAACAGTAGATTTTAAAACTTCTGATGACCTCAGTTTCGTTCTAATATTAAATGGGGCTAACAACACCTTTGCAGGATTGTCGTGAAGGGTAAAATGTAATCATATGTTTTGTACAGTGTTGTGTGTATAGTTAGAAAGCAGTGGATAGTGGACTTGATTATCACTAGGACCATCATTCAAAATTCATATGCAAATTAATTTTGGAGCAAAAACAAAGATAAAATATATCAGATCAATGTTAAACAAAAAACTGGCAATAACCGTAGACACTAGGATTTTACTTTTTGACGCATTTCTTCTACATATTTTTCTGCACCATTCAAATTTAGATTTAGAAACTCTTGAAGAAACTTAAGTCTCAAGGAAAGAATGGTATATTAATAAGTGAGTTTCTTGGTCAAAAATACAGCCCACTAGTTCCTCCTTGATACAAGCTTCCAGTCCATTCTGCTTCTGTGTTGATTTTGTCACACACACACACACACACAAAAAAAAAGCACATGGACTGAGACTGGACTCTTTGAAGGATCAGAATTCCTGAAAATCTGCAGAGTGGAAGATGATGTGATGGATTCCCCTTTTGGCTCTTTAATTGGTTTCTAGAGCTTTCTTTTTTGAGCACCACTTCCATAGAAAATAAACTCCTTTTGGAGTTTTGCCAAAGCTCATTTTAGCTGCATTCAGAAAATGTATTTGGCCTGATAAACTAAGTCTATTTTTAAAAGGTGATAACCAGAGGGCTGTTTTTTTTATTTACTTATTAAATAAAGAGTTTAAGTTTTCTTTTATTGGTGCCTATCTGTGCCCTTTCTCTATGTTAGAAAATTGTCAAGATTCTGTTCACAGGGGTTCATTTATGGCCTTGAAAGTTATAGTTATTGCACATCAGGAAATGTGTCAACTCTGAATTTACCATTAACATTAGATAGCCTTGTAATTTCTATGCTTCCAACTATGAACTGACGAGAATTCTCAGTTCACAGCTTGCATCTTTGCTTTTGTTTATTGATATCTTCAGGCCTAGTTTTTAAAGCTTTCTCATGGTTTCTGCATCCAGGCTTTTTAGATGCTTTGTACTCTCTGCTGGTACCAGCCACAAGAATTGCTTTATTGCACGAGAAACATTGATGATGCAATGTGCTCCTTTCTTTTGATGGAACATGTCCAGTGACCAACTTGTTTCCTATCACCTTAGCACATCCCCCAGACTGGTGAGCTATTAGCTGCACACTGATCTAATGAAGTCGCTAATATAACAGTCAGAAAAAGTCACAGGCAAGAAATCTGATTGTACTGTGTGAATAGCTCTTCTACTATAGGTACAGGCAAGATTTTGTACGCCTTGCTCTTTGAAGAGTAAATGCTGCCAAGAAGGTTTTAACCTGAGAACAAGAGATCTGAGCCAAAATAACTCATGTGATTTTACTCATATTTTCAACATGGAGTACTATCACACTCAGGATATCCTTGAGTGTAATATCCTTTTCCCTGGACATTTGTCTCCTGGCCCCCATACTTGGGGCCCATGGTATAGTTCACATTCCTCTTTCCTGGCAATGCTCCTCTCTATGGTGTCCATATAGGATCTGTTAAACTGCTTTGAGAAGAATTGTTATGAGTTGACAAAAGTTTAATATGTTACCCTTATTAGGGGCTCTTTGATGTTTTTACAAGGGGGCTTTAATTACTATATCAAAAAGGAGAAGAAACCAAATGCCTCTTGTCTCGATTACCACCATGTAATCACCCAACACCTACTGCATGGAAATGGGACTGTTGATTTATGTCCTTTATTTCACACGAGGCTGTGAGTTCCTGGAGTATGTATGATGTTCCATTTGACTTTGTATCCTTAGTGCTCAGAATGGCGCATAACTAAGCTCAAGAATGTTTGTTATATGAATGAATGAGTAGTAAGTGATGCTCAGATAGTATATGCCAACAGGATGAAAATATATATTCAAAGAATAGGACCTGAACAGAACAATGTGTCGTCTTTCAATGTGCAGCCATCTAAGCGAGATTGGCCTGAGCATCATACATCTGAAACAAAAAAAAGTCCACTCCTGATATTGTGGGAACAGAGACCCAAGGCATTTAGCATAAGAATGTGCTCTGCAGGCAAATTGAATTTACAAATATCATTCCCTTAAGTGAGAGTGAAAAAGGAAACCAACACACTGGAACAAACCATTTCTTCTCCCAAAATCACCAGGAGAGAAGCACTGAATAGAGAAGATGAGGGAGTGGCATTTTGCCTCAAATCTGTAACAAGCCCACATATCAAGAATACCAGCATTCTAGGAATTTTGTCAGTTGATATATACAACCTATGAAAAAATGAATCCTTGCATTTACTGTCCTATTTAAAAAATCAGTTATGAAGTTTTTCCATTTAAAAAGTAACGTATGCTTATTTTTTAAATCAACAAGTTTCTAAATGATGTACAGATGTAAGAATTAAAAATTTAAATACACTTTCACATGGTTGTGATAAACATATTATAATTTATAATTAAGATTTATTTGTCCTCAAAGAATGGCTTTTAAATGTCATTTGAAAAAATCAAGAATGCTACCTGCAAAATAAAACTAAGCCATATATTTAACATTTTCAGATACTATTTTTCTTATTCTATGGCCTTTAACATTATGCCAGTGTATGTGGGGGCAAGAGGGTGTATTCTTGTATATTATTACTACACCAGTATATTGTGACTTCTGTGTTTTGTTCACATTTTACCTAAAGGCAAATTATAACAAAATGAAGATAAAAATGTTACCATCATCCCATAAATATTCATCAAGATATGTTTTCAGGTAAGTGTTGTTAAAGCTTGGAAGCTATAGGAAGTTATAAATACACTACTGGAAAGGTTAATTTTCCTTCCAACTTTAGAGAAAAGAAAGAGAGATAGAACAGAGACATTTTATTTCCTGTGTTATAGGCTATGCTGAGCTAATAGCAAGAAGTAGAATACAATTGAAAACATAAAAATAAAATGTCCATTAAACTGGTATTCACTTTTCAGAGAGCTGGTATGCAGCATGCATCAACCATGTGAGTGTAATTACTGTATAGTTTTTGAAAATATGTGGTGGGAGTCAGTTATTCACCAATTCAGGACTTATTTTTGGATTTGTAAAAGATCTCTGTGTTGGATAATAACATGGTGTCAGCCCTGCATGAGAAGACGGAATGATGAAGTCTAAATTGTTCTGAATGCCTGCAAATGGATCAAATGACTCAAAATAATAACTCAATTTTTATTAGGACTGTGATGATACTTGCAACCTTTCAGAAATACATTCTTTATGGTACAAAATATGCTACATAAAATTGCTGAAATCTCTTGTCATGAAAAAAGAAACAAATTATAGAAAAGTAAAAATAATGGAATGAACTGCTTAAGAGAGAGAGAGAGCCCAGATAAAACAGCAGCTCAATAATGTGTATTCAAAATTTTTTCTAGTAAATGGAATCAAGGATCTCCCCACCTTATATTCTATTACTTATTTATATTTTAAAAGCCTTGATAGATCAGGGGTAAGTTTTACCATTTTGTGTTCTAAAGATAACATACTTTGGGTTTATTCTCCTCTTGATGGTTTTGACTCTAAAAATAAACTTGTTTATTAGAACATGTATAGAAAGAATATTGTGGGAAGATTAACTGGAAAAAAATAAAATAATGGGAAAATTAAATTCCATTTTGGAGCAGCATTCTTATGGTGTCCTATTTCCCATAATATGGTAGCATTTGCCCCATTTTATTTTGATATCTCTACAAATAAAAAAATCATGAAGTCTTCCACCAGTGTATTAAAGGCTGTTGGAGTTTGGTGATAGATTTTCACACCCCAACAACATTGATTTAATCTTTACAATTGTACTGAAAAAGTAAAAGCAGTTGAATGTATGATATGTCAGGAAATGGATGAGAAACAGAAGGTAGTGGGGGATATACAAGGAAATAGTGTTTCTGTGTCTCCCAAATCTTGACATTAAACCTAACTCCAAGACAATAGATTTTCAAGCCTTCCATATGGTAGCTTCAGTAACAGCTCCCACTACAACTTAATTAAGCTTGGTTGATTGAATGAAATCAGTATTCCCTTGGTAGTGGCTTGAGCAATATATCATTTCTATCTTTGGTCAGTTTCACTGCTGGATATTCAAACACACTAAGAGTAGTTTGAGGTTACAATGACATCTACTTTGCAAGTTCACTTTTTTTTTTTTTTGAATAGTTACACTGTCAGTTTGTATGGAGTGAAGGCTAACACTGAATTTCCAAGGTTTTAGAATGACCTGTGTGAGAACCCTTCTGGCATGAAATACTATGCATAATTCATAATGCCCAAACTCTTCAAAATTCAACAAGCATGATTTAATTTCAGACGAGTAGATTAGAATTAGTATGACATTTTTGGCATTGTTGTTAATTTTAATAACAAAAGAAACAATTAATTATATGAATATTGCCCAGAAGTCTATTAAATAAGGTATTTTAAGAAATCCAAGCATATATGCCTAAACTGTCATTTGTAATTGGCAATTAAAATGCTTTTTGTGTCCAAAAAATATTTAATTGAGCAGAAGTTTTTTTTTTTCTTTTTTTTATGAATTTAATAATCTGTCCAGAAATGTATTTGGTCAAAGTTAGTGGGTGAACTGACATTTCAGAATCCAATCTCTTATGATCTACCTTCAGGTTCAAAACTTTTGATCAATTATACAATAGCAGCCTTGAAGATCAAAGAATCCCTAACTGCTAGTGAGCAAATACGGGGAGTGGAATAACATTGGAGTGAAGTCATTCATAACATGAAGTTACAGGACAAAGAGAATAATGATCTTAGAGTATATTTATTTTCTTCTTTTTTTCGTATAGAAAATAATGGTGTGAACTGATATAATTCTGTCAAAGCTTATCAGATACATGTTTTAAAGTGACCATAATTCAAATTCGGGTTGCCTTTAAAAACATTTGAGAGCAAAAAATCAATATGTCATAATGTCAGGGAATCTTTTGAATTAAAATGTTATATCATCCATTAGTTTCCCTCTTAGACCAGTCCTACATTGGCTTAAAAGTGCAGCCACTATGGAAGGCTACCGAATGACCCACCCTCGGTTAGATGAAATTAATGACTGAAAAATACTTAAGGAACACGATTTCCTTTATTCATTACATCAAAATTCAAAGCCCTGGCATAGTTGGGTTGTGAAATGCACTGGTCAAACATGGAATATATTTCCTGAATATTTTCAAATGTGCCAATTGCAGGGGTAAAGTGAAAATGTCTAGGCATTTTCCAAAGATAAACTATGTAGGTAAAATCGTTTTGTGCATCACACGAGGAATAGGTTTTATGTGTGGCTCTGCAGCCAATTTTCTTAATTAGTATAGACAACTTAAGCAGCTTAAGGTATTTCTTGTTTATTAAAAATTCTCTTTATAAACTTACAAGAATAGATTTATAATGAATTCATGCTAAGAAGCATTTGTTAAATTTAGAAAATTTAATTTTTTTTTAAAGATTTTATTTATTTATTTGACAGAGAGAGAGATAGCAAGAGCAGGAACACAAGCAGGGGGAGTGGGAGAGGGAGAAGCAGGCTTCCTGCCGAGCAGGGAGCCCGATGTGGGACTCGATCCCAGGACCCTGGGATCATGACCTGAGCTGAAGGCAGACGCTTAACAACTGAGCCACCCAGGCGCCCAAATTTAGAAAATTTGAGAACAACATCCTAACATGTTGTTCATGCTGTTTATGTGTCTAATCCCTCTTCTATAAATTATTGCTTTATTTAGCTGTTTCTTGAGAAGAATAGTTTTAACAAATCTGAGATTTTTAATGGTTGGGAATTCCACTGACCAATATGCCTTCTAGTCTATTAAATCAAACTTCGTATTGCTTAAATGTTTTAGGAATGTCTACAACTATGTGCATTGTATGTTAGATTCTATTTATTGCATTAAAAAGTGGCCTGGTATTTCTATTGCTGTCAAGTAGTAATAGATAACATTTTTTGAGAGTTTGCCCTGTAATGGGATTTTTAATGCAGAATTTGCATGCAATATGCACATTCCAGGGGAATGGCTAAACCCTCTGGCAAAATTAAAGAGGTGTTTGTGTAGTGAGCATAATATAAATAAGTAGAAGCCTGGCAATGTAAATGAGAAAAAAGAAGTTGGGAAATTCTCTGATACTGCAGAATTAGTATCCATCGTTAAATTGGTATAGAGATTTATGTTATTTGACTTGGATTGTTAGAAGCTTGCTAAATTCATTGTTCTCCTGAGCTCCTGCTGCCTCCAAACTGAGAAATATCCACTCAAAGGGGATAGAATATATAGAAAAGAAAGTAAACAACAGATTAACAACATTATGTATATTATCTAATCCTCATGCACTCACAAAATATGAGGTTGATATTATTATTAAACTTATAAGTGAGCAAACAGGTCAAGATTAAATGGCTAGCTTTACCCTAAACTAATATTAACACTAAATCCCCCTCCCTGAAAGTGAAACAAGTCACATTCACAAAAGCAATTCAAATTTTAGGAAAGAAAAATAAACATGTATACTGGTTTTATGTGAATACACCTAAGGCTGTGTACTGGTAGGAGTTCAAAAAAGACTTGAATGTATGGGGGAAAATAACCTTTTTTTTTCACTGAAGTTCTAAAATTTATGAAGATTGATTCATTCATTCATTAAGCAAGTATTTCTTAAATACACATGTTCTAGACATTGGGTCCATAGTTAAGTGAGGGTCGAAAAAACCTGTGAATTTAAAGGGTTAGCAAGTTATGCAGGAAAGAGATAATATGCTAAAAACCAAATAAACAAAAAAAAAAAAGTAAAGGTTAAGGAAATGATGTGACAAAGGTGTGACTGGGTGGCTACCTTATTTTTATTTACTTATTTTTATGTATATTCTTTCAGGTGCAGAATTTAATGATTCATCACTTACATACATCACCCATTTAGCTCACCCCCCCCCACCTCCCCACCAGCAACGCTCAGTTTGTTCTCTATACTTAAGAGTGTGTTTCTTGGTTTGTCTCCCCCTTTTTTTCCCCATGCATATTCGTTTTGTTTCTTAAATCCCACATATGAGTGAAGTCATATGGTATTTGTCTTTCTCTGACTGACTTATTTCACTTAGCATAATACTTTCTAGCTCTATCCATGTCATGCAAATGACAAGATTTCATTCTTTTTGATCCCTCAGTAATATTCCATCATATATATATATATATACACACACACACACCACATCTTCTTTATCTATTCATTAGTTGAAGGACATTTGGGCTCCTTCCATAATTTGGCTATTGTAAATAATGCTGCTATAAATATTGGGGTGCGTGTATCCCTTCAAATCAGTATTTTTGTATCTTTGGGGTAAATACCTAGTAGTGCAATTGCATAAGGTAGTTTTATTTTTAACTTTTTGAGGAATCTCCATACTGTTTTCCAGAGTGGCTGCACCAGTTTGCGTTCAGGTGGCTACTTTAGATTGGGTGATGGGAAACCTTTTCTGTGGAGAAGCTCTTCAAGTTGGGACAGGAATGACAATTGAGAACAAATTTATATAAACATCAAGGAAAAGAACAGAAGTAAGACTGGTATGTTGGAGCAGAGTGGTTGAAGTTGATAGTGGCAAAAGATGAATTCAGAAAGAAAAAAAAAAGAAACAAGGGAAATAAATTTTTAGGACAATTTAGAGGTATTTGTTTTAAGGTGTTGACCAAGGCAATGTCCTTACTATAGTTTTGATAGACACAATTACACTAAAATTCTAACAAAATGGACACATATGTATAAGCATTAGATAAAAATAAATCAAAAACCTAAATTGGAAATTCACAAATAGAAATAACACAAAGTGCATAAGCATGTGAAAAATATTTGTTAGTACTGATTAAAGGAATTAATATTAAAATTTGTAATAATCCAAGTGTCAAATTTCAGTTGATAAAAATAGTAACTGATGCTAGCCAAGGGTATATGGAAACAGCAGTATTACTCATTTCTGGTGGAAATGTGCATTGCTACACCCTTTCTGGGAAGCAATTTGTCAGTATAAATGGAAAACTAAAAATCTGTCCATAACTTCACCAATAAATTCCACTTGGTATTTGTTGTCAAGCTTACTTGTGTTTTTAATATTGGATCATGCATCTTTTTAATATAAATATTATTTTAGCCTGTATTTTTTTGTTAAGTTTGAAAACTTGAGAAAGAACTTCCAACAGAGCCAGACTAGGATATTTCAACTGCAATACATCATGTGTTCAGGACACCACAAAGAAAGAAAAATGAAAGGCATTTCATTATACCCTATCAATTATACCAAATGCAATGTCCAAACAATATCTGTTTGGGACAATTCAGCAACTGAATGGCCCTGGGCTTCTGCTCAGCGATGACTGACTGACTATAGCCTACAACATAGTCTCTGGAGGGCATATTAGTTGACCATCCTAGAAAAAGGAGAGGTTATTCTGCCTTTCTAAAAATGATGGGAAGATTTTACTCATCTCTTTTTCAATCCTTTCTGTATTTGGGGAATGGGCACAGTTTCTGGCATAATTTCTTAACGACAGTCGTCATAATTTTAATCCCATTTATTCCTGAAAATGTATAAAACAAGATATCTATATATTTATCTATTAATCTTTTTCTATTTATCTATAGATATATATCTATAATTATCTGTGATGTGTTCCTGTAGATATGAAACTCTCTATATACAAATATATATAACTATGTATCTAGAGATAGATATGAAACTATAATAATATAGTATGATGTCACTAATGAGATCAGGTTTGAGTTGAAATCTGACACATTGGTAAGAGAGTTCATTAAGCAAAGGAGAAAAAACATTCTAGACTGAAGTAACACAACGTGGAAGACTCAGTGACAGAAAAAAGGGAATTCTGAGACACTAAAATGCAGGTCATGTGACTTCAGCACACACTCCAGGGATGCATTATGGTACAAGAGCCAACTGCAGATTTAACCACAGGTCAGAATTTATATGACATTTTTGGCTATGTTAATTGTTTTGGTCTTTATCTAAGAGTAAAGCTATCTAAAGAGAAGACGTCAAGAGAGTGTTAAAACGAAGCAATCACAATTAGATTTATTTTTCAAAATACCCACTTTGGCCATAGTGTAGAGAAGAAAGTTAGGGTGGTGTTTAGTGAATATGGAAATGACTGAAGATTGCCCTTGGGAAGTAAAAATAGATATGGAAAGATATACAAAAAATTAGGATATATTTATGAAAAAAAAACACATGGCTAAAACCTATTAATAAATTGAGTGTGAGGGGACAAAGGAGAAAGGCATCAAAAGTGAAACCTGGATTTAGGACTTACATAGATTTCATAGATAATGTTACTGGATGGAGCTAATTACATTCTTAGAATTGAACAAGCCAAATTTGGGTAGAAAATAGTAAGTATTAGGAGTTCAGTTTGACTTTTGCAAAAATGTCAAGCAGGCAAGTGTGGCATCCAGTGAAGGTATTTCCAAGAGACATGAATATAGGAGTCATTCATGCTTGAATAGTAATCACAGCTATGAAAACAGGCAGAGAGATAAAGAGTCAGACATGGAGGGGTCTGGTTCAGAGCCTCCAACAATTCCAGCACATAGTGGCTAATTAGAGGAAGATGAGCCTACAAACATGTCTAAGTAGGAGGAAAACCAAGGACATTGTGGTGCCATGGTCAGCAAAGAAAGAACTTGTTTTTAAAAGGAGAGAGTGATTAACACAATGCTATTGTGGGGTCAAAAAGGGTGAAGTTTGGGAAATTTCCCATTGGATTTAGAAAGATTAATGTTATGAGTTACCTAGACAAATTGATGTTAATGAATGGCAAGTATGGGAGCCATGTTTGAGGGCTTCCAACAATGAGAAAGAGATGAGGACATAGACACAGGATCTAAAGGGGAAGGGATATACAGAGAGAAAATTATCTTACATATACACTCAATTGTACATTCTATAACAAAACTATTTTTTAAAAATAACAAAAATCTGTCTTCAGTTTAATTTGTCTTCAAATCTTATTGCATCTCTCATTCTACTGACCAACCACTTTAAATAGTATTTGACTTCATTCTCAAATTCATTTTTATTTCAAGTTAGTACAATATAGCTTCTACTACTTCATCAGTCTTCAGAAATAATCCCTTTCTTGCAATATACTTTCTTATCATTAATACCATATCCAAAGGTATCCTTTTTTGAGAGAGAAGGAGAGAGAGAGAGAAAGTATGTGCAAGCAGGGTGGTAAGCAGAGGGAGAGAGAAAATCTTAAGCAGGCTCCATGCTCAGCGCAGAGCATGATGCAGGGCTTGATCTCACAATCCTGAGGTCATGACCTGAGCCAAAATCGAGAGTCGACTGCCCAACTGACTGAGCCACCCAGGCCCCCCAAAGGTATCTTTTCATTTTCCCTTCTATGTCATTTCTTGAAAGTTATTTGAAACTATCAAACTCCATTAACATCTCATTATTATGTTTACCCTCTATTTTATTCTTGAACACACTCTATTGGATTTCCTCTGTCTTAATCTGTTAGGGCTACTCTAACAAAATACCATGGATTGGGTGGTTTCTAAACAACAGAAATTTATTTCTGACAGTTCTGGAATCTGGAAAGTCCCACGACCTAGGTGCCAGCATATTCAATGTCTGACGAGAACTAGCTTCCTTGGAGATAGCTTTCTGTCAAATCTCACATGGTAGAAGGGGTGAGAGAGCTCTCTGGGGTCTCTTCAATAAGGTCATTTATCCCCTTCATGAGAGCTCCACCCCCCTGCTAATCCCCCTTCAATGGCCCCACCTCCTAATGTAATCCCCTTTGGGGTTAGAATTTTAATATATGAATGTGGAGGGGTGTGGATATAAGCATTCAGTCCATTGAATCCTCTAAAAAAGGTTTTCTTTCACTTTTAAGCTATTCTTCTGATATGGTTCCAAGTGTATTAGTTTGATGGGACTACTAAAATTCTACATGCATAACTGCCAGTGAGTAATCCTTGTACATATGCAATTGAAAGTCTATATATCCTGTTAATCTGGGAGGCATGCAGATATTTGGGGACCTGAAGCTTACAAAATTTAGAGGCAGTCTAAGTCAAATTACATATGAAAAAATAGGTGTGAAATGAATGAAATTTCTAATGAAATTCTATTTTTCTAGAATGAGGAAAGATATCACAAAAAATTTAAAATTTTTCAAAACCAACAAATTACAAAAACACCAAAATATCTGGAAAAACACTATAACATTTTCGTTAACTAACTATATGATGCAACTCTATAACACTTTTTCCTTCTACTTTTAGTTGCATAATTTTTTTTACCAGTCTTTTTTTTTTTTAAGATTTTATTTATTTATTTGACAGAGAGAGTCACAGCGAGAGAGGGAACACAAGCAAGGGGAGGGGGAGAGGGAGAAGCAGGCTTCCCGCTGAGCAGGGAGCCTGATGCTGGGCTCCATCCCAGGATCCTGGGACCACAACCTGAGCCGAAGGCAGATGCTTAACGACTGAGCCACCCACGCGCCCTTTACCAGTCTTTTTTATGACAGTATAGTAAAAATACTTTTGATAAGGAAAGTAAAAAATAATTTAGCCTTTCCTCTGGCTTTGTTTATATAAATTTATTTTTATTTTTGTTAGTTTACTTTTTTTATTTTCTCAAAAACTTTCAGATAGTTTTTTGGGGACATATAATTACCAAATGGTAAAAACACACATGTCATTTCATAATAAAGAAGAATTTTATCAAATGAGGAAAAAAAAACACTTTCAAGTAATTGCATTTTTCCTCAAGTTAGAGAAAGCCTTAATTTTATATATATATATATATATATTTCCTATATTTCAAATTTTCTTGTACAAGGTCTAAACTTCATTACTGTTTGAATAGGTAATAGTCACTAATCGCTTTGTCAAAGAGTGAGTGTAGGAAACTCATTCCCTGAGATTTATGTTTTCTTATCTGATTGGGATCAACCTTCATTTTGATTAGGACTAAATAAGAATGAACACTCTGCTGACAACTTTCCATGTCTAACGATTGGAAGAATTTTTCGTAAACTAATTTCTGACTCAACACATGTCAAATCTTGTTTCTGTTCCACTCCTAGGTCCTCCTATTTCTCTTAGCCACAGCATTTGGACACTGAGTTTGCTGATTACAAGATAAAATGTGTTTCTTACTTCCTAAATTTGTCCACTAGTAAATTGAAAATGATTTGTCACAATACTTATTTTCTTTGTGTAAAAGAATACTGAAACTAGCCATTTACATCTTTATAATTTTCACCTTTACTTATTCAATTTGTCTCAATTTTATAGAATTTATTTTTTGCTAAATAGCTGAATTCTAAAATAAGTGGTGGGATTTAAATTGCCCTATGTGGAAATACTAATGGCTTTAAATGCAACATTCTCTATGAGTATATGCATTACTTAGATGGGAAATACCACAGCAAATTAGATAATAGATGTTCTTTATTCATTCATTCAGTCATTCAATTAACAACTATTCATTGAGGAAGCAAGATGTGTTAGTCTTTCTTCGGTTGCTGGGAATAAAGTAATAGCATAACAACACACACACACACACACAAGCCATGCTTCTCAGGTATCTAAGTATTTGGGGAGGAGAAGGATGGGATTAACAAATATTTATACAGGTTTTTATTAAATTAAGTTTTTAATAAATGCCATCAAATGAAGTATAAATTTTGCATGCTAACACATTAAGTCAAACTAAATATCTTTTTCATATGTCATTCTTTTTTTTAAGATTTTATTTATTTATTTGATAGAGAGAGTGAGAGAGCATAAGCAAGGGGAGCAGCAGAGGGAGAGGGAGAAGCAGACTCCTTGCTGAACAGGTAGCCTGATGCGGGACTCGATCCCAGCACTGCTGGGATCATGACCTGAGCTGAAACCAGACACTTAACCGACTGAGCCACCCAGGGGCCCCCATACATCATTCTTTATACACTAGGAATAGTTAACTAAATGTATTAAATGTCTTCTTTTTAAAATGTATTAAATTTCTGCTTACTCATCCAAAGGATGGTATCTGTGTGTGTGTGTATACACACATATATGTATACATATATACATATATATAATTATATGGTGTGTGTGTGTATATATATACACACACATAATGAGTAGAAATTAATAGAATTAATAGAAATTGATAGACCTCAGAATCTTACTGTCTTTAGACATTTTATCTTAAATGCCACTAAGAAAAAGTTTTCATTTGTTAACTCCTGCCAGACATGAGTTAAGGACCAATAAAGTCAGATTTACCTCAGATTGAAGGAACTTCCACTAAACAGAAATATGGTAAAAGGAGAATGGGAAAGTTGAAGGTGTGACTAAGAGGCCAGCGGGAGTGGGGTAGGGAAAGGGAGAGGGAGAAGATGTCATACTGTAGGGACGCCTGGGTGGCTCAGTCAGTTAAGCGTCATGATCCCAGGGTCCCGGGATTGAGTCCCACATCCGGCTCCCCATTCAGTGGGGAGTCTGCTTCTCCCTCTGTCTGCAGCTCCCCCTGTTTGTGCTCTCTCTCTCTTTTTCTCTCTGACAGATAGATGAATAAAATCTTCAAAAAAAGAAAAAAGAAGATGTCATATTGTAGATCAGAAGTGCTTGACTGACTTTTTGGAGGAATTTTCATATCACACTTCTTGAGATACTCTGTGCAGTCTTGAACCTGAGGATGTACTGTGCTTTCTTTATTTAGGACATCAGGCTCCCTGAGCTGTACCACTTTGGCTTACATTCTCATCTATACTCTATGCAACTTCATTGCCATTGGCTTGACTTTAGCTTTCTTTTTCTCTTATTATCCTGTTTGCCTTCCATTTTCTTTCTTTTTTTTAAGATTTTATTTATTTATTTGACAGGGAGAGAGAGATAGCACAAGCAGGGGGAGCGGCAGGCAGAGGGAGAGGGAGAAGCAGGCTTCCCACCAAGTGGGGAGCCCGATGTGGGGCTCGATCCCAGAACCCCGGGATCATAACCTGAGCCGAAGGCAGTTGCTTAACCAACTGAGCCACCCAGGTGCCCTGTCTTCCATTTTCTTAGAGTCTTCTATGCCTTCCAAGATGAAAATTAAATCCATATCCATGCAAAAAAGAAATAAAACACCAATCTTTTCTTCTCCCAGGTGGCTTATGAACATGGTTTCACTGTGGGACTTCTCAATAAGAGTCTGGGTGCAGGGAGACATCTACTTCATTTGTACAAGGATCTTAGGGAGAATTTCAACATTTAGACTTTCTTGAAGTATGTAAAGTCCTCCTATCAAATTTAACCCAGAAGAGTAGATTGTATTTTTATATCCAAAAAGTGATTTAAGCACCAAATGTGAATCCTACATGTCTCCTAAACTTCAAATGATGGAAATGAGTTGCTTGAGAATGGCAGCCACAATGTGATGTTCGGGAACTGTGTCTCTGTCTGTTGCAATTTATAGCCATTTTTCAGGGACTGTCTTTGGCTATTGCAATTTATAACCATTTTCCCTCCTATTAGAGTTGTAGGCAAATCTTGGTTCTACAAACATTTAGTCAAGCAGACAATACAAAAGTGACAAAAGGAAGGTTTAAAGCTAATTTTGAGATAGTTCTGTGACATGAGCTCATGAATAAAATGTAAAACTAATTATATGGGTGAGCATATACAGATTTAAAAGCAAGATAGCAGAGAGTTCAGGAAGAATGATTCCTTGTAAGACCTGAGACAACAAATGTAATGCAATTTGAGTCACTGGAATAAGATAGTGTGTTTCCTGTATCAAATATCTTGTGAGCTACTTAAAATGCAAATGACTGTACCTCATCCCAGAACTTCAGAAGCAAAATCTCTGGGGACAGGCCCCAGGAATCTACTTTTTCAGAAAATTATGTGGGTAACCTTTATGTAACTTAAAATTTGGGGATCCTTTGACAGTCCATAATATTCATTTCCTTCGAACTATTTCCTAACTAGGAAACTGTTAGAGAAGAGGTCCTTTGTGGAATTGCATAATTTGGGGGATATGATTAATGTCAAGATATCATATGATTTATGAGTTATTCATTTAAAGAATTAAAAAAAGCGGGGGGGGCAGATTGCTAATGCTAACTGTGGCCTCAGAGTTTTAATGCCATGCATGTAAGAAGAAAATAAAAGATAAGGTCTGCTTTTAATAAAATCATAGAAGGGGTGCCTAGGTCGTTCAATTCAGAGTCCAACTCTTGATTTCAGCTCAGGTCACGATCTCAGGGTCCTGAGATCAAGCCCCATGTCAAGCTCTGCGCTCAACAGGGAATCTGCCAGAGATTCTCTCTCTCCCTCTGCCCTTCCCCCTTACTCACACTATCTCTCTCTCTAAGTAAGTAAGTAAATAAATAAAATCTTTTAAAAAATCATAACAGGAAAGAACAAATTAAATAAACCTAAAGGATAAAATATGAAAAAAAAGTCTACTACTATGAGTTGATGATAGAAAAAATTAATTTATATCTTAGATTATTAAATCTTCAGTGAGAGAACAGAAAAAAAGCACCATAAATTTTAGAAACTCCAAAAATGCTCTTTTTGTAAGATAAGGGCAACAGAATGTTGCTGAAGACATTTAAATAGATGCTAGAATTGTTGATCATGAAAAAATATGGGTGGCCCATGTACAACAATGTCATTACAGTATACCAGTACCCCTGGGATGTCAGCCAAAATGGAGGTAATTTTCTCAAAACAGCTTCGTCCTGAACTTAATCCAAAAGGCATCCATTCATAACAATGTATTCCTTTCAAGCAGGGAAAAGGCTATGCCAGAAAAAGGAGTTCTGTTGATATATTTTCATCATAAAAATAAACAGTGCACACCACTAAGAAAACATTCATTTGGAACAAATTTTAAACATACCTAAACAAAATTGTTTAGAATATCTGCAATTACAAAAACTATATTTGTTTGCTTTTGTGTAAGACGATTTTTAAGTGACAGAGAAAGAACATACAAAGAGAAGGCTCTGAAACACCAAGCTCTATTGAATTTATGTGTGAGCTAATTTAAAATTCAATCCAGATTCTCTGCTTTCATAATCATATAGTAATGTTAAACCCCAAACACTGAGCCTGATCAGGAAATGAGATTGATTATTCATATCCAGTTTAAATCTTTCTAGTCCTGAGAGAAATCATTGTGAAGAATAAAAATCACAGAGAGTGGTAAAGAAATAACCAGGTCATGAATTTTTACTTCGGTAAGGCTTATTTGGCAGCAGAGTTGAATATGAGTTAATATTAGTGCTCTGTTTCAAAGAATTGAAGAATTAATCCATATCTACTAGAATGCTAAAGTATTTAAACATTCATTGTTGCTACCATTTCGTTAATCAATTAAAACATGACATTTGTTGAAGGCCTTCTAAGGGCCAGGGTCTATACTAGGTAGTAGGGATAAAGGGAAACATGGACCCTAGTGAAATAAAGAATCCACTGTAAGCATGATAAATGTATGTATATAAAAAATTATATTGTTCAGGGTCATATATGTGTTTTGATATGTAATTAGTTGTAAATGGATGTCTGTGTATATATTTATATGTAATATGTAATTAATTAATAATTATAAAATTATTATAAATAAGAATACAATGAGTAATAATTTTTTTCCATGAAACAATACAAGACCTGCTTCTGGGAGATGGTGATTAAGATAAGTGAAATAAAGTAAAAATTAATCAGATTGTAATTGGCGGTAAACGAGAAAGGAGAAGACAAATAGAAAATTCTTTGAGATGAATGAAAACAAAAAGGTAACATACTAAAATCATGGGATGTAGCTAACGTAGTAATTGGAAGAAATTTTATAACTATAAACATCTATATTAAAAAGCAAGATGGGGCACCTAGGTGGCCCAGTCAGTTAAGCATCTGACTCTTGGTTTCAGCTCAGGTCCCGATCTCATGGTTGCAAGATTGAGCCCCAAGCTGGGCTCCGCAATCATCGCAGAGTCTGCTCAAATCAATAACCTAAGTTTCCAATTTAAGAAATTAGAAAAAGGTAACAAACCTAAACCTAACAGAAGGAAAGAATAATAAAGTCTGATGGAAGTAGATTAAGTAGAGAGTACAAAATTAATAGAGAAAATCAACAATAACGAAAATTTGTTTCTTCAAAAAATCCAGCAAAATTGACAAACAATTAGCTAAACTGGCCAAGAAAAAAAAGAGAGAGAGAAGTCTCAAATTAGTAAAATCAGGACTGAAAGAGGGGACATTGCTATTAAACTCACAGAAATAAAAGGCGTTATAGGAGAATACTATGAACAGCTGTATGTAAACATGTGAGATCGGTCAGATGAAATTAATACATTCCCAGAAAAATGTATACTATTGAAACTGAGTCAAGAAGAAATAGAAAATGGTCCTTTAAAAACTAAATATTTTTAATTAATAATAATTAAAAAAAAAAAAAAACCTACCACAAAGAAACACCTGAGCCTACCTGCCTTCCTGGTTCCTTTACGAATTCTTCCAAAAAACAGAAGAGAGAGAATAGTTCTCAACTCATTATGTAAGGCCAACATTTCTCTGATCACCAAACCATACAAACACATTACAAGAAAACTTCAGACGAATATCTCTATGCAGGTAGACACAAAAAAATCTTTAACAAAATATTACAAACCATGTCCAGCAACATATAAAAAGAATTGTAGGGGCGCCTGGGTGGCTCAGTTGGTTGAGCGACTGCCTTCGGCTCAGGTCATGATCCTGGAGTCCCTGGATCGAGTCCCGCATCGGGCTCCCTGCTCGGCGGGGAGTCTGCTTCTCCCTCCGACCCTCCCCCCTCTCATGTGCTCTCTCTCATTCTCTCTGTCTCAAATAAATAAATAAAATCTTTAAAAAAAAAAAAAGAATTGTATATATACATGACAAATAAGATTTAGCCAAGGAACGTCAGAATGGTTTCTCATCCAAAATCAATCAAGATAATACATCATATTAATAGAATAAAAGATAAAATCCACATAATCATCTCAAAAAGGAATGGACACAATTTATTGAATGCTAACAACCTGTTAGACATTGCTAGACAACTTTCCAATGGAGACATACGAGGGTTTACAGGGGTCAATGGTTAACATGACATTAGGTTTACCAAAAATGGAGGAAGCATTGGTTCACATTCCCAAGCTTGAGAAGGGTAAGGACAGATATTGATTTAGGAAGAACTGGAGTTAGGTTTTTTTTTTTAAAGATTTTATTTATTTATTTGAGACAGAGAGCACATGAGAGGGGGGAGGGTCAGAGGGAGAAGCAGGCTCCCTGCTGAGCAGGGAGCCCGATGCGGGACTCGATCCCAGGACTCCAGGATCATGACCTGAGCCGAAGGCAGTCGCTTAACCAACTGAGCCACCCCGACGCCCAGGAGTTAGGTTTTCTAACAGAGACTACCTCTCGTTTTGACCTCTACATGTCCACTCCATTATCTCTATTGAGATAATATAGTAAAGAGCATACCCATATGCAGCTCAGATTCCATTTCCAATGGTTTCCATTAAAAGAATGAACTTTATTCATGCTTAAGTGATATAATATAAAAGTCCTAGACAGGAATGAGAAAAGCCAGTTGGCACTATGTAGGCTGGGGAAAGTTGCTTAGTCTGTCTTATCCTCAGTTTCCCCCAATGTAAAAAGCTGATCACAGTGAATGCTGTTCCTATCTCATTTGGTTGCTGTGAAGATCAGATGGATCGTTGTTTTATGAAAACTGTCTGTCAGCATGTAATCTTTCAGATATATTGGATGTGCTTTAAAAAAAAAAAAGAAAAGAAATCAAATAGCCAGAAGGAAAGTTGCTGTTCATCATTATTTTGGACTTTTATAATTTATCTTGGGAAAATTTACTTGTTTAAGAAAACAACTTTATTGACTTTTACTTGTTTATAAGCAAATTATGGTTGTTTACAAAAACATACCTTCCCGATCTAGACTGAATGGAGAAACTGAGATAGGAGAGAAATGAATTGCTTTGCCTGATAAAGTAATAGGAATTTTAAGAGAAGAAAACTAGACCTCTGGGTTGAAGGGAAGGAAATGAAGTAAAAAACATGGTAAAAGGAAAGTATGTCAAATAGTGTCAGGCTGGATTCTAAGGAGAGAGATGGCCCATAAAAAATCATATATGGTAGGTAAATTCTAATGATGTTACAATGACTAATATTAAAACTTAAATTTCTTTCTGTCCGGGGCTATAATTGACATTCATTAGACTCAAATATTTAGAAAACATCTATAACACACAACAGCTTTGCATTATTTGCTCTTTTTATTTTCCCGTTGTTAACTGATTTGGCGAAAGGATTATGTTCATGTTTTGGGGTAGGATAATCATAAGCAATGTGAATATCAGTAATTGGTGATAATAGGATTCCATAATGATTAAAAGAATCCTTAGGGTTGAAACTCAGAGCAATACTTTATGGGTGAATAACACAAAAATGTATGGGCTCCCATCTCCAAAGTGTATCTTTACTGGTATCTTTGAGACGGTGTTGGATTTACAGAAATGGTAACCAAGGAGTTTAGGAAGAGACAATACAAGTTTGGGTGACTTAGAGACATTCAAATTACATTGACAAGGTTAATTTCACAAGACCAAAACAAATTACCTCTAAAATAGAGATTAACACAAAGCTAATCATTAACATATAAAACAATTAAAAATAATTAAAAATCAAATAGAATGTTTTTCCTTTATTATTATCACAATAGTTATAATTTTTACAAAGATAAACAATGAGACCAGTATGATTTATCTATCAACATAGGAGATATTTTGAAATTAGTAACCATTTGGAGTGCCTGGGTAGCTCAGTTGGTTGAAAACTGTCTGTCAGCATGTAATCTTTCAGATATATTGGATGTGCTTTAAAAAAAAAAAACAGACTCTTGGTTTTGACTCAGGTCATGATCTCAGGGTCCTGAAATGGAGCCCTGTGTCAGGCTTTGGGCTCAGCACAGAATCTTTGTGAGATTCTCTCTCTCTCTCTCTCTCCCCTTCTCTCTCTGCCCCTCCCCGCCATGCCCTCTCTCTCTTTCTCTCTCTCTCTCTCTGTCTCTCAAATAAATAAATAAAATCTTTTAAAAAAATTAATAACCAAATTTAATCCAACATTTTTATTGAAGAAGGCAGGTCTCTACAGTGAACCAACAGCTAGCAATTGTATTTATGGCATGTGGTGCTCGGCCATCTATACCTAAGTATTATTTTTTTGCACATAGAGTTGGTAATGGCAACTCACGTTGATTTATGGAAGCTTAAGTGTGGCCATCCGCTCTCCTCTATTTCTGCCCACCGCCCACCCTCATCCTCCAAGGCGGTATTATTTCTCTTTCCTGGTTTGTACCAGTTGATGTTGTTGATTATATTCATCCATTGTAACCCGTGTATCAGTGTTTCCAAAAATTTGAGCTAGCACTGATGAGATCAGTGAATTGGGAGGTAACTAAGATATAAAATTAAAAGAGGAAAGAAATGAAGTATAGTTAAGAATGATTATGAATTCAGGGTTTTTTTCTTTTATATCTGCAGTATTGGGGGAGGGTGAAGAAACTGGCTAACACACCAACTTTGATTTGGGAGTCTCACAGTCATTGAATCTTCAGAAAGCATGTGAGAGATGACATAATTAGACCCATTTTAAGAACAAATCTACTGAGTTTCAGAGAGATTTGATTACTTCTAGAAGTTTACATAACAAATTAAAGAAGACCATAATGCTCAAACTTTTATCTCACTGAAAAATCTTGTGAGTTCCTCCTGGGCATAAAATAAGCCCCCAACTTCTACCCTTCTTGGAAAATAAACATCAGGCAGCTACTTTATGCAGTACTAAAATTTGGAATTTAATGTATTTATAATGATAGCGAATACATTTTAAGCCTATAAAAATGTGATATATTGTTTCAGAGACACTTTGAGGAACAAAGTTGTTTTTTCACTGTTTGTGTTGTTTTACTGTGTGATATGGGAAGTCAGACAAAAAGGAATACATCTATCTTCTTTAAAAAATTCAATCACTCATCTAATGTACAGAATGCATACATTTGATTATCACTGACAAAACATAGCTTCACTATTTAAAAAATAAAACTGGAATAATTTTGATAATAGAGTATTATACAACCTAAAGTATATAAACATCTTAATGTAACCATATGTATATAAACATCTTAATGCAATCATTTATATGTATAAGTCATATACAAAATACTCTCCTCCCAAAAATTTCATATAGGAGAATAACCCTCAATTCTTTAATCAGAGGCCATTCTTAACATCTATAGGTTTATCTTTCGGGCCACTGTGAAATTTCATTGGGCCTTTATTCTTAGACAGATGTGTTTCCAAGCATATTGTGTTCTCTAGCCTTAAATAGCTTTGTTTTGTTTGAATCTTATCTTGATTTGGGGAAAAAGATATTTCACTCCATGAGGTACATTTCTAAATGATGCTCCAGAAATAGATCAAACAAGCAAATTATTTGCATGGATTGGTTCAACTGAGAGAATAATGTGCACCTACAGTCTCCTTGTCTTATCTTACCTCCCACACTGGAAGTTGTTGAAAGATCCCAGTGCCACTCATATACTCATCAAAGAAAGGCTTTCAGACCAAAACAATACTTTTCTTCAATTTAACAAGTGTCTAGAAATACTATGCATATCTTCTGATGATTATGGTATAATGAACTAGTAAAGATTTTTTTTATTCTTATGTTAATCCCCATACATTACATCATTAGTTTTAGATGTAGTGTTCCATGATTCATTGTTTGTGCATAACACCCAGTGCTCCATGCAGAACGTGCCCTCTTTAACACCCATCACCAGGCTAACCCATCCTCCCACCCCCCTCCCCTCTAGAACCCTCAGTTTGTTTTTCAGAGTCCATCGTCTCTCATGGTTCGTCTACCCCTCCGATTTCCCCCCCTTCATTCTTCCCCTCCTGCTACCTTCTTCTTCTTCTTCTTTTTTTT
>NC_138370.1:8310441-8326966 GCF_054177405.1 Leptonychotes weddellii
TTCTTAACATATATTGCATTATTTGTTTCAGAGGTACAGATCTGAGATTCAATAGTCTTGCACAATTCACAGTGCTTACCAGAGCACATACCCTCCCCAGTGTCTATCACCCAAAGATTTTTACACTAAAATATACATCAGACTTTTTCTGGTTAATTGTGTTTGTTTCACTAATTAATTCAGAAACTTCAACATAAAATATTTTTACTTGGCGTCCCTGAATTTTATTAACAAAATCAGTAGAAAAGTTCTAAAAGTTGTGTCAATATTTTCATAGTTTGAACAAATTTTAGGTACTAAGTAGCTAATCCTCATTGTCTTAGTTTAATGTTTTTGTGTAATTGTGTGTGTGTGCATAGTGTGGGTACATCAATGTACACGCTAATGTTTTTTGGCATGAATTTCAGTATCTTTTTACTTTTTACAACTGGAACATGGCTGGCATCTAGGAAAGCATTGATTTACTTTTGCATGTCAAGTATGGAAATATAGCTTTTCCCTCACACAGTGACTAATGAGCCTGTCAGTAGAATGATGTTTTACAGAGTTTTATGCAACAAAGGACTAGTGGCTACTTTTTATTCTATACTCAAAGCAACAAAACATGGCAAGCAGAACCAAAATGTCAAATGTAATCTATCATGACTCAGTTATATGTGATAAGAAACATAAAAGGAAAGAAATATATTATTAGATAAATCTAAAAGAGCACATTAGATAGTGGAAAGATTTTATGTATTTCTCATAATGCATTATTTGCCAGCAATAAACAAATATATCTAGTCAATATCTCTAAACCATAATTATGATACAAATATTATACTACTCTCCATCTGCTTCTCTTTGATTGTGATAAACAAAGTACAGTATCTTTAAATTTTCCACTAATTCTTTCAAATAAGATAGCAATAGGAAAAGACTACATTTATTACAAGAAATATCCTAGATGAGTAGTTTCAATATCAACTTGTCAATAAAATGTGAGAAGTCAAAATTTTTACAATTTCCTAGAGCCTGTAGTGCTAATTTCATACAAAGAAAAAAGTTCATTTAGCCAGACGTCTGAGAGGAAATTGAACATACAAATCTCAGTCAATATTTTCATGTTGACTTGGGAAGAAACCATCATGAAATATCCCAGTAGGACATTCTGGATTCAGATATTTTCAAAGTTGAAACAGAATCTAATGAAGCAATAGTGGGCTTCTGGAAGGTTCTGACAATATTTGTTCCAAAAGAATACCCAGTATCCAATATAAGTTACTTTACTCAGATTTTCTATAGCAAGGTTCATCTGCAATGTGCTTTCATACATAGAGGCAGTCACTTGTCAGGTACCGCAGAATTGGTGAAAACATCTGAAGCCTAGAGCTGCATTTTCCAACAAAGTAGCCACTAGCCAAATATGGCTGTATAAATTTAAGTTTAAATTAGCTAAAATTAAATAAAAATTAAAAACCTATTTTTTTTAGTAGTTCCTCAAGTGATCTTCAAGTATGTGGAAAGCAGATCTTTGGAAATATTTGGTGATCTGCCCTACTGCTCATCACAGAGATAGAAGCAAGGAAAGAATAAGTGGGCTGAGCATCCTGAGAAAAGTGCAAGCCTAGTGTTGCACAGGGAGGTCTAATTACAGGAAGAGAAATACTCCTAGCATTCAATGCAAATCTCTGCCTGCCCAAGTGTGGGTACCCTAGCCCTGTCTCACACTAATCACTCTCCACTCCAAATATCTCAAACCCGTTTCTCCTTGCTTTCTGAAGCCATTTTTAGACTGTCTTGGAAATCCTGTCCTACTGTGCTTCGAAAGTCTTATTATGTAAGTAATAAAATTTTTCATACTCTCTTGGGATGTGTGTGGCATCATCAGTGTTGACATCTGAACCAGATTTGGGGTTTCCTTCCTAATCCAGGAACATTTTAAGATGCGATTTATCATCTTTAAATATGGTGACTTTTAGAGACATCATGTATTTGATTCACTCAAAACTTTCTATATTTAGAACCATAAAGAATAATTCACACTCCACAACATCATTTAGTAGGTACATTTGATAAGGAGAAACCCTCACAACATCTATCTTAAAGAGTCACAAAAGGGGACTGGAAATTTCATTTATTCAGACTCTTGTCACTGAATGTTGTCATATGTATAATAATTACAGAGAAAGTACTCAGCCCATGACTGCCGATAATGGAAGTGTTCTAACTACCTTTTTTAGTCTCTTCTGTTTTCCTGACACCTAACATAAATCACATGGGTTTAATCCCATTTCCTCCTGTAATATTGTCAAAAGAATATAGAACAGCTATCTCCAAAAATAACTCTTCATGTACTTTAAAGAAAATTCTAAGATATACCTCATCTATCACCCCCACCTCCAGCTACCAACTAAATCTCTTTTTAGGCTATATTCCTAAATGCTGTTCGCCACATCATTAGCCATTTCAATATATCTCCTCTGGATTTTTGTTTTCCAGGTCCTTTTCATCTCTTGGGAGATACAGATTCTGCAACTAGGCACCGTGTCTCAGTAATTTAGTGATAGTGAAAATTAATTAACAGATAAATAATAAATTAAGTAATATTTGTTGGTTCTCTTGTTTGTATCAGACAAATACCAACATCTTTAGGGCCATGTTTTTGGACTTTCCCTCTCCTCTCTTGTTCTTACTATGATATACCATTATAGACATAAAGAGAATTTACATGTTTAAGGAAACTTCTTCTTTTCTTCCCTATCTCTGTAAGTACTCATTCTTTCCCCATTCACTTTGGCCCAGTTCAACCTTCACTAAGTCTTAGTGAGGGTAGAGAGCCATTGGAATGTCTGGACAGACAAGGGAAGTGCCACATGGATTTGCTGGTTAAAGCAAATACTGCTATATTATCTAGGCTACTTTTGTCCTTGCTTTTATCATCAGATTCTTGCTCCAATTCTGTTTACTTTACTGCCTTTTAGAAGTTACCAAAGATACTACTGCTCTACAATCTTTTTACTTAGATTTTATACTCATTATAATCAGACTGTTTTGGATTCCTAAAAAGGAAATCTACTCAAACCAGCAAATTTTAAAGGGACATTCTGTGCCATACAGGCCTCATGAGAACACAGGAAAAATATACAACAAAGCACAAGGAAGGATAAGAATTGGAAGCCCCAGGACACTTACATGTCTTTCTTTCTTCACTCCATTGATGACTCTCTCTCTCCTTCTGTTTACTCTGTAAACTTCTCTGTCTACCTCATATAAAGTGTGGGCATTTATGTTACTGTTTTGGTAATTTATTTTGTACTTGACCTAGAATAGCCATCCCAGCCTCAAATTACAAATAGTATCTCAAGCTTGTCTTTTGTCTCAACTGTAAAAGTTTGCATCTCCTATTTCAGATTCTGACTGATCAGAATTTTTGTAAGCCAATCACAAATCAAACATAGTTCCAGATGTAGAATAATGTGTCCAAACCTGATCCAATCATCTCTTGGTGGAGGGTGAGGAGGGACAGAATATGTAAAGAAAAAAAAAATTTCCCAATCCAGGATTTTCTCTGGTGGTTAAAAGTAGTGAAGTCTTAGAGAAATAAATGATATTAACATCCAGGTGAATAGGATGTGTGGCAGTATGAAAGGAGAAACAAGCAGTGTAATACAGACAGTGATTGCCCAAGATCACGCTAGTCTTAGTTTTATCTTAATCTAGATTATTGTAATTTTCTGGAGCTCTATAACTAAAAAGAGTAAAAAAATTAAGTGAGAAATACTCATTTTATTTTTATTTATTTTTATTTTATTATGTTATGTTAATCACCATACAGTCCATCATTAGTTTTTTTTTAATTTTTATTATGTTAATCACCATACATTACATCATTAGTTTTTGATGCAGTGATCCATGATTCATTGTTTGCATATAACACCCAGTGCTCCATGCAGAGCGTGCCCTCTTTAATACCCACATATTTAGAAAGGATAGAGAAATGTAAGAAGGATAACCCATATTCACAGTGGTATTACTGCTATATGGCCTGAAAAAAGATGCTTTGCAGCAGATAATTCAGAGACATCCTACAGATTGTGTATAATCTCATAGAACTTAAGTCCTCAATAAAAAGATCGATCAGATGAACCTCAAACCCAAATATCAATTCTGAATGAGCCATACCAAAAACCTCCTGACCTGAGGTGATTAGGATTTCTTCCAGATGACTAGGTTTCAGGATTTCTGATTAGCAAAAAATATCACAAGGGGCAGCTTTTTGCTGGGGCCTGGAATAATATTGTTAAAAGCATATGAGATACATTTTCCAATATGTTCATGAGCATATTTTATATGCTGTAGTAAGATATTTGATAATATTGCCACATCACAGAAATTCAAAGTCAAATAATAGACTTCAAAAAACAATCCCTAAATAAACATTAATCATACTGTGTTTGCATTATATGAAATGAAAATAATAGCAATCAAAGCCCAGAAATGCCTGTGCAGAGATCATTTTTTTAAAATAAATGTTCCTCAGCTCCATAATGGTAACTATTTCAGATATTGATATCTTCTTTAGCATTGTGACAGGATTGCTTACATAAAGAGCACATCTGAACTTACCTTTTCTTACAAATAAAATTATTACTATTTTCAGAGCTTCATCTTGTCCATCTGGTTCACCAGACCCAGTCATTTTATTAATATACACATTTCAAAGAAGTCCTTCTATATGCAAGTTGTTATTGTAAATTATGTTTGTTTTCGTTTTTGTTTTTGTTTTTTTTTAGAGGCTCAAAATCCCATAAGTATCTTGGCCTGTATGGATGAATACCTTACATTAAAAAGTTGCATGTGGTTTGCCATTTTCCAAATATCCTAGGCAGCAGTGCAAAAATTGTTAACAAGAGGCAATTATATAATTATCTTATATTAAAATAAAACAAAATAAAAACTTCTGATCAATAGTTTAAGACAAGTTTTATTCTCATCTCTGAAAATAAACCAGGACATACAAGTTTTGTTAGTATTTTAGACCTGAATCTGAGGCTGTTCAATAATTATACAAAATAAATAACTTTCTCTATCTCTCTCTATTTGTATACATAGATGTATGCATAGTTACATGTGAAAAATTACAAGAAATTTTAATATAGTATTTTTATAGCCTCTCTCACATCACACCTGCCCTCATTCCTGTTCACGGCTGGCAACCACTCATCTGTTCTTCATCTCTATAATTTTGTCATTTTAAGGATATTACAGACATGGAATCACACAGCATATAGCATTTAGAATTGGACTTTTCAATGAGCACCGTTTGCTGGAGATTTATAGAGGTTGTCATGTAGTTTGTTCCTTTGTATTATGGTATAGAGGCACCATCCCCCATGTAACCAGTCACCAGGTGAAGATATTCAGGTTGTTTCCAACTTCTGGCAATTATGCATAATGCTGCTATAAACATTTTTGTACAGGTTTATGCATGAACATAAGTATTAATTTTTCTGAGATAAAAGCTTAAGATTACAATTGTGAGTTTATAGCTACATGTTTATTACTTTTAAAAACCAGCCAACTATTTCTAGAGTGGCTGCACCATTTTACATTCCCACCAGCAGTATATGAATGATTGTTTCTCTGCATTTATCCTTGCATTTAGTGGCATTTGGTCATTACATTCATTTTAGCCATTCTAATCAGGGTGTAGTGAAACATCATTGTGGTTTTAATTTGCATTTCCCCAATGGCTAATGGTGTTAATCATTTTCCCATGTGGTTGTGGGCCATATGTATATCCTGTCGTTGAAATGTCTGTTCATATCTTTTGATCTTTTTCTAATTAAATTGCTTATTGATAGTTCTTTATATATTCTAGATACTCGCACTTTAGCAGATACATAGTTGAAACATGTTTTTCTCTCTACTCTGTAGCTTATACTTTCACCTTAATTGGATCTTTCCCAGAACAATTTTTTTAACTTTGGTGAAGTCTAATTTAATTTTTTTTTTTTTTTTACCTTTTATGGTTTGTGATTTTAATGTCAAGTTTAAGATCTGGTTGCCTAACCTTAGATCTCGAAGATTTTTCTCCTATATTTGTTTTCTAAAAGTTTTATAGTTTTATGTTTATGAATTCTTTTTGCTATTATTTCCTTAAGAATTTTTAAGTCTATGTTCATGAGGGATATTGTTGTGGTATTTTATTTTTTGTAGACATTATCTAGTTTTATATTAGTGTAATACTAGCTTCATACATTTAATTAGGAAGTATTCTCTCCTATTCTTTTTTCTACAAGAGATTAAGTAGAGTGGACATTAATTATTTTCTAGACATTTGGTCAAATTCTCCAGTGAAAAGACTTGGGCTTGAGATTTATTTATTGGAAAGTATTTAAGTTATTAATTCATTTCCTTAGTAGATATAGCACAATTCTATTTCTAGTTTTTAACTGAGGCTGTGAAAATTTTCCTACTACAATCATTTTTATTGTCAAATAAATATTTGCAGGAAAGGATATTCTTCCTTCTATTAATAGATTTCCTCTTTAAATGTTAATGCATGAGAAATAAATTTTAAAATGTAGTGTCAGAACAAAATGTCATCATCCCTGAGAGATTTTTCTTTGCCCTTTTTCATGATTACAATTATGGAATGCATGCCATTACTAATTTTGATGTGGCTGCCAGGAAGCTCAGGGCCATATTTAATCCTCAATTACAACAACATGATTTCCCTTATGGTCAACAAATTGACTTCCTCTTTCTTTCCTTCCAAGTTACTTTTTAATTCATATCCCAATTTTATTAATGTATTTTATCATATGTCATGATTGGACTCATCCTTTTTAGACATACTAAATAAAATAGGTTACTTGATGTGGCAGATGCAAAGATGCTTTATTCAGATCCTCCTCAAAAGAGAACTTATATCAGACTGTGAGGAGGAATGCCTTTTGCAGAGATGCAGTTTTGGGTATTGTCCCATAACCTTAGGATTCACATGCTTATCACGTACCATACCACCCAGAAGCTGCCCATCAGCTAAAGCACGGGGATGACCTGATGAAAGCCAGCTCAGAAGCAATATCATGAGGGAAGGAGTTATCATCCTCTAGGAAACAGTATGCATACCAGATCAGAGACTTTTGTTTGGCATTATGTCCCCTGTAGGGAGAACACATGGGTTTGAGGACCAAGGAGTTGAGCAGGTGTGGCCCAAGTTAATACCACTCACAATGAACCACTGTCTGACTCTGCCATCCCCATCTACAATTCTAGTTGATTCAGGCATAATTGCTTGGTCCACAAAGAGGACATTCACCTGGGGCACCTGGGTGGCTCAGATGGCTGGGTGTCTGCCTTCGGCTCAGGTCCTGATCCCGGGGTCCTGGGATCGAGCCCCACATTGGGCTCCTGGCTCAGCGGGAGGCCTGCTTTTCCCTCTCCCTCTGCCTCTCCCCCTGCTCATGTTCTCTCCCTCTCTGTATCCCTGTGTCTCAAATGAATAAATAAAATCTTAAAAAAAAAAAAAAAGGACATTCACCTGACAGAAATAGCAATGGTCTCACTGAACAACCTACGGCTTTTGCCTGACACCTTGTGCACCAAGTAGCACTCTCAACAAACCTTTGTACTCTTAACTCTAACTCAGTGTCTGCTTCCCCAGGAATCTACCTGGTGATACTTAACCTATCTACATTCAATGCCTGTCTAAATCAGTGGCTTACATCATGCGTTTTTCTAACTCATTAGACTTTTAGAACTTTTTTTAGAGAGAGAGAGAGCACGCATGTGTGCACTGCAGTGGTGTGGGAGTGGTGCAGAGGGAGAGGAGAGAGACAATCTTATTGACAGGGGGCTGGATCTCACGACTGAGGACCGGCAGATCATGACCTGAGCCGACACCAAGAGTCCACCGCTTAACCAACTGAGCCACCCAAGAGCCCCAGTCTTCTAAAATTTTTATTTATAGCATATTAAATACACTTTTTCCCTGACCCAAACCCAATATCCTATATTTCCCTGACCCGAAACCCAATATTTGTACAAGTGCTTTCTATGAAATATATATGATGTATGTTACATGGAGTAATTTGATCAGATAAAAAAAAGACATGAGTCTAATAGTTCCTATTACATACTAGAAAGATCACCATAGTGATAAGTGGATAAACCTATATATAATAGACAGTCAATAAAATGTGTAGAGTGAAACCAACTGTTGATAACACAGTTTTAGCTTGCTTTCCCTATAAAGATTCAGTTTTGATTCTGGAATAAGTTACAACTATCTAAAAAAAATGTGAAAAGCTTTCACAAAACAATACTTATGTCATCATCAAGTAAGCCTGGATGTTGAATTCAAAACAGTTACTTTTACCCTACTGAAACAAAATAAGCATGGTAATATTTTTCTTACTAGGATGAGAGGAAAGTGTGACTCATCACAAAAAAAGAGGAGTATTGTACCAAGATTAATAATATATGTGAACTCTGCTGACACACATACAATTCACATTCACAAAACATTCACACAATCTATAAAATTATTATTTGCTCTAATTATTGTTTTTACTCATGATTACTGAATTTCTCTTTATTGCTTTATGTTTGAATTTTCCAGTGGAATTGTGTTTGTAACCAATTGATTTTTATCTTACACTAATAATGTTAAGGACTTTGACAAATGTACACCGTTATCTGATTTGGAAAAAGAAATATGTGTATGTATGTGTGTGTTTCTAAAGAAATTTTTTGAAAAACCTACATCATATTCCATCATTTTGCATTTTTTAATCTTTTGCATCTAAAGGCTGACTTCTATTGATGATCCTTTATGAAAGCCTTTTATTGCTTTCCAGAATTTACTGCTTCTCTTACTCTGCTCACAAGGAGCTGAACTTTCTGTTTTGCCAGCACACTCTCATTTGAAATATTAGTAGTTGTGATCTGTATTTGTCAAAATACTATTTCAAAATATGACAGTCATTATATCATCCACATTTCTTAAATTTGTAGGTGGCTTTGATTTAGAGACTAGATTATTTGTTTGACTTACGATTTGCGAGCAATTGAATTCAAGTTCATATACACAGAAAGCCTCATGGCACTAAATAATTGTCAGGAGACTTTATCATTTTGTGTATGTACTTGAAATTAGATAAGATGATTTTCTATAGTTTAAGATGGAACTCCAAAATGCCTATAATGATAAGATTGAAATTTATCATCCCCTTACTTATTTACTTTTTACTCTAATAAGGCAGTTATTTAGATTTTTTTTTCCTTCTTAGATTACAATGATGACTTACTACAAGACTCTAAAATGCATCCCGGGATCAGTAATACCATTATCTTTAAAGACTATATCTTTGCATATAGAGCTTTAAGGATAGTCAAGGAATTTCTGGGAAATCATAAATTTATACATTTACCTTTTATTTTCTAAAAATAACATTATGCAATAGCTACAAAAATAATATTCCCAAAATGCATAATATAAAGTGTCATGTATGTCAGTAGTTGATTACTCTTTGTGTCAATTGATGTCTTCAAAGATGCAGACCATTATGTAAAATGTTTCTCTTTGTTGTTGAAACTTTCACTGAATTGCTGCTGTTTCTTGTCATCTGGAATATGTGTTTAGATATGAATGTACTCTACTTCCACATGTCATTTGACACATATTCAAAATATTCTCTCTCAGATGAATGAAATATTCTAACACAGCAGAGAATCATTGTCATTTTAATTCTTTGAGACAAGGAATATAGATCATCCGGAGAAGACTCATTTTTATCTTTGTATAAAGAATGTAATTTGCATTGTCTACTAATAGATTATGAGTCACTGCCACAGTGTTGCACATCATATCGCTGAAGATGGTTTAACCTCCTTCTAACCGATTTCCTGTGAAGTTCAGCTCACATTATCGATGACCTAAGATCTCATCAGTAGCCCATAATCTCTTGCTGGAGCAAGACTTAAACCTCTGCAGTGCACACTGACTTTTCCACCTTTATGCCTGACATATTTTACTACAGCACTATGAAAATTAGCTTATTTATGTTTAATGCATGGTATCTGACAGCATTTTCCTACCATAGCAGTCAATGTCTAACAGTTTATCAAATGTCAGGTTTGAAGTTATATCGATAATCTCTGTGTGTAGCTGATGCTTCTACAACTGTCAATAGCCTGATCTCTGAAAATACCATCTTGCATGCTGCTATATAATACAGTAACGTTTTTAGCTTTTTATTTTAGAATAAAAATCTATGGCTCTTGACCCCAGCTTCCTAACCCATGAAAATGTTGTGTTTTGTTTTGTTTTGTTTTCTAATACTTCAGTATTTCTCAACATAAAATATTTATCTGGATTGTACAAAAGTTTGTCAGATAAAGAAGTGAGTTTTTTCTTAACATTTTTTAATCCCTTGGACATCTGGTTTAACAAGCACTAAGAAAAAACATTTCACTGTCTATCATTTGCCATCTTTGTGATTCTGCGGAGTTTAAAATTTAGTTTCATTGCACTGGGAATTTTTATTACAATTTTTCATTCAAAAAAGAAGAGAGAAAGAAGGAGGGTACACATGGAGAAGGAAAAGATGGAAAGAAAGACTAATTTAATATTGTTATGTGCAGATATTGGTTAAATTGACTTTAAACAGAGCAATAAAAGCGGTGGGTGGAGCAATGGGCAATAAAAGAATAATTCCAGTAGCTTATGCAACTTGTCAGTAGGAATAGGAGAAAAGAACAATACCCGAATGATTTTTTGAGTGATACACTATTTTTCTTAGTACTGATACCAAATTCTAATCAAGTGGTATTTAATACGGATGTTACGATTTGATTAAGTTGCTTAAATGTTAACACTCTCACTAGAGACAGATATGAATACAGAAGCCAGCCCTGAATTATTTATTAAGTATTTTTATATCATCTATTTATTCATGAATTTCAAGTACAAGAGGACCTCTTCAAAGCTGTATTACCAGAAGCCAAAGCAGATATGTAGAGAGGGATCATCTTCTTTTTTAGGAAATTTGGCTTAGTATGGTTGAGAGAGCCAGTGGTTCCAGAGTTCTGCTTGTAGTAACAGCCAAGGATAGCTGCATATTCTGACTGATAGTGGTGACTAAAAGATCACCAGGCAAAAAGTAAAGATTCTCATGCTGCCAAGAAGGTCTTGGGTAAAAAAAATGGTACCAAAGAGAGTTATGCCTTGGTGGTTTCTGTTTTTCAATATAAGAAATTAATTGAAGAAACCTGTGCAGCAAAATGAACTGGTGTAAACATGCACTTCAGTCACAGTACGAACATAGGCAGTCCTAGTCCATTAAGCTTGCTCAATCCTACCATATTTCCGGGTTGCCTTTGTTACTCACGATATCTGGCCAGTGCAGAAGTCTTCTGATTGACCAGGCTGTTGATCTCTGCAGGTCTAGCCTGTTGCCCATCTGCCTCTTGAGGCAGCCGTAATCACTCTATGATGACCCATCTGGTGATACACCATTTATCTTCCCTTTTTTCCCTTCCATTTTCCAAAATGCCCTACCACTCTTTAAAGAGATAGAAAAGGTTCAATCTGGAACAGCCAGCTGAGATTTGAGAACCAGCCCAGGCCCTTTAATATAACGTGGATATTTATTCTGCTTTTATCGCTGTAGTGAGAGCTGCAACTGTTCTCGATGTTCTTGACTCTGAGAAGCTTATCTTCTCAACACTTTCCCCAAACACTCTACACACCTCTCTCCCGACTCAGTGGAGTCTATCCATAAAAACAGGCTTATGTTTTCTGGATTTTTCTGGAAGGAGTCACTGGGATGTCCATTTGTTCCTTGCCTTCTGCCATAGATTCCTCTTCTAAAGAAAAAATGTGAAAAAGGTAGAACTAAACTGGAGTTAAAAGTGTTGAAAACAGCATAACTCATCCACCAACTTCTAAATTAGCCATATCCTCCCTTGGTTTATCTATCTTACTCTTGCAATGCCAGAATATTGCAAAATTCAACTGATCCCCAACTTAGAAATGTGAGAAAACTGCTTGCTATAAATATGCAAGGATGGCTTTTTCAAATATATGTACTATTTGTCTTTCTCCTACAAATTGCTCTTAAAAATGAGGGAGGGAGGGAGAAATAGTATTAACTGTTGGAGACAGCATGCTGTTTTGTGCAAAGGTTTTCACCTCTCTCTTTTTTCGTTTTCCAATTCAGCTTCTATACTGAACTTATCTGACATGTTTTGGTCTGTCAAATGAGATATCTGCTATTCACTGGCAATTTCGTGCAAGTGTTTTTTTTTTATTAAAAAAATTTTCTGAGTGCTGTTGACACACAATGTTACACTAGTTTCAGGGGTGCAACATAGTGATTCAACTTCTCTACACTTGGCTGACAGGTTGGAGGGGCAGGCGTGGACACATATCTCTTGTGTTTACTCTTCAGTCTCTGCTGTTCTCTGAGCATCCCTCATGCCATGACATTTTCTGCCTGCCCTTTGGGACAAAGCTGTATTTTACCAAGTACCCTTTGAATATTCTCATTCTTTTGCATCATGTGACTTAATAAAATACATTTCCAACAAATTTGGGTGGTTTACATTGTGAAATATCAGGAGTGTGTTAATTATACCCTGGGAGTTGATTACAGGCTGCCTGTTTGCTTTTTATTAAATACACATCGAGGTATGCACCTCTGTGGGCTGCTGAGCTGAATTCAATGGAGAGCCCAGAGTGAAGTTTTCCAATCTCGGTGGTTGATCAGGGATTCCCAGGGTAAGAAGGTCCAGGAGGGACTTGAGGGATCATGGTGGGAACCAAGGGAGGAGGTCTGCAGGGAAGCAGGGCAGCAAGGAGCCCATGGGCAGGATAATGATGTACTCAGCACAAGTGTAGCTAATATCTGTCACCATACAACACTATCACAACACCATTGACTATATTCCCTATGCTGTACCTTTTATTACCATGACTTATTCATTCCATAACTGGAAGCCTCTACCTCCCGCTCCTCTTCACCCATGTTGCCCAATCCCCTATACCCCTCCCCTCTGGCAACCACCTGTTTGTTCTCTGTATATACAGGTCTGATTCTGCTTTTTGTTTATTTATTCATTTTTGTTGTTGTTGTTGTTTTGTTTGTTTGCTTTTCGATTCCACATATGAGGGAAATCATCTAACATTCAACACCACTGAAAGCTGATCCCAATATTCCTTCTTACTTATAGTCACTTCTTAGAGTCTGAAGAGGCAGTAACTGCAGTTTCTAGGAGACTGGTCTAATTTGGAGTCTTAAGCAAATTAAGAATATCTGTCACAATATTATATTTCTAACCATTTCTTCTCCACTCCATGTCTCTTCTCAGTCTGTATACATACTCTATGCTCTCCACTACTTTATAACCTGAATCATTCTCTAGCAAAAACTCACCTCCTACTTTTCCTTCCTAGTCAAAATTCTTGAAAGGGTAAGGTTCCCTAAGGATTAATACTTACCAAGTCAGTCCATTTCTTTTCCCTATTTCCCTTTCCCTCAATCAAATGTAATCTGGCTTTCAACTCTACAATATTAATTACATTAAAGTCAACGATACCATCCTAAAGTTCTAAATTTAACTTTCAACGACTCCCTATTTCTATTTAGTGGACATCCAGTATGTATTTTTCCTGTTTTAATTTCTAAAATCTAATGGTTTTGCATAGAACCCTAAAATTCTTTCTCATACCCTCACCCACTATCTTTCTCCATCCCATTCAGTTGAATACTGGGGCAATTTAAGATTACAGTTTTTATCCTTTTTTTATGCATGTTCTTCTTCGGTAAACTCATTGCGTTTTCCTAAAATATACATGCTTCCTCATCTCTAATTTTGACAGTGAAGTGTGCCTCAAATCAAGCTTGAAACCTGGGAGACATTTTGGACTATTTTTTCTCTGATCTTCAATTCTATGTTCATGTTTATTTGGCCTCAGAAATATTGCACCTCTTCTTACAACCCAGTAGTACTCTCATATTCCAGGGTTTCATCATTTCTCACCTCTTGTTCTCCTGCTCTAGCCTTTGAAACTTTCAGTCTTCCCTTCAAACCATTCTCTGCATAAAACTAGCAATATTCTTCTTATTAATATTTTTTCTTATCTCAACAGTACAATAGCAATACTTCTTTTTTTTTTTTAAAGATTTTTATTTATTTGACAGAGAGAGACACAGCAAGAGAGGGAACACAAGCAGGGGGAGAGGGAAAGGGAGAAGCAGACCTCCCGCCGAGCAGGGAGCCCGATGTGGGGCTCGATCCCAGGACCCCGGGATCATGACCCGAGCCGAAGGCAGACACCTAACGACTGAGCCACCCAGGCGCCCCCAATAGCAATACTTCTTAAATTGTGGTTGAGATACTGCATCAGGGTTACCCATAGTGTATGGTAATATTGCAGATAGTAAGGACCAGTTAAGAATCTCTGAGACGGGATCCCACGAATTTGGACTTTAAAATTTGCACACTAAAAATTGATATTTAGGTAATATTATCGTTACCCCCACTTAAAGGTGATAGCCCCAGATTGATATATCCCTGCAAATTCTGCACACTGTCTCATTGACCTGTAGGAAACCGAATTTATAGTGATATCCTATCTAAAATGGAATAACAATAAAAGTGTTTCTCGGTATTTAATACAGTAGTCGAACAGATCCATCACTTTTGTCATGGACAATGCGTGGTAATGGCACTCTCACTGTAAATTTTCTCAGATTTTAATGTATCAAAGTTTAAGTGAATAGGCAGATTGCATTTTCTAGTTTAGTTAAACTAGTCATTATACAAAGTAGTCAAATGATTTAATAATCTTACACAAAATTAAAGATATTAATGTGAGAGCAATTAGATGAAAATTATTATCTTCCTAATATTAGTTTTTTTGCCATATTTTAAAATAAAAAAATTAACAATATAATCAGATCTAAAAGGAGTTCTGCCAAAATATTAAACATTTCAAAAAGTCTATTTGAAATATAAGCTTAAATGTTTTATTGGTTTTTTTTAAAGATTTTATTTATTTATTTATTTGAGAGAGAGAGAGAGAGAAACAGCATGAGGGGGGGAGGGTCAGAGGGAGAAGCAGGCTCCCCGCCGAGCTGGGAGCCCGATGCGGGACTGGATCCCAGGACTCCGGGATCATGACCTGAGCCGAAGGCAGTCGCTTAACCAACCGAGCCACCCAGGCACCCTAAATGTTTTATTGTTAAAGATTACCCTGGTCAAGGGCATATATCATTCTTTGAGATATTAGTAAGGCATCCTGATGAGCATGTCCATTAAAAACTGAGTATCCAAAACACAAATACAAAGTATTTTAGAGTGAAAAAGTTTTGTACTTAAATTAAATTAAACATTTAAATATGTGTAATTTTATCTTTATCTCATTATTTTAGGATTTTAATCATTTGTAAAATATGTATCATTTTCAACTTATATTAGCAAAGCTATCGATACATCTAATTTATAAATAAATAATATAGCTATATTAGGTGTATGTGGTCAATGCTTTACTAATTAGTACTTATTCAGAAATATTTGCAGACCATTGCTTTATTATTGTAGCATCGAAACCCTCTTTGAGTGAGAGGGGGGAAAGATGGCGGAGGAGTAGGGGACCCTATTTCAGCTGGTCCCCAGAATTGAGCTGGGTATCTACCAGACCACTCTGAACACCCCTGAAACCAGCCTGAGATGTAAGAAGATCTGAATCTCTGCAAACAGAATATCGCAGGCGGTTGGTTTTGAGGTACGAAGCGGAGAGCCGTGATTCCGCGGGCAGATATCAGAGGATAAACGGCAGCGGGAGGGAGCCTGGCCGTGGGGATCCTACACCGCCGGTGAGCAACAGCCTCGCGCGCTGCGGAGGGGCACAGACTCGCAGACCGGTAGCTTCGGGAAAAGACATTAGGGCAGCCCCTGGGGTGGAAAACCAGACCGGCGGGGTCGTGCGCACGCAATCTGCAGCCTCCGAGATGGAAACCCGGTGTGCCGGGGATTGTGCCGGTGAACTGCAGTCCCCGGGACAGGACCCCAAGCGGCAGAGTTGTGCGTGCGAACTGGGAGCGGCTGGCGGTTTTAGAAGCACAAAGGGCAGAGACGCGCCCCGATCTGGAGGCAGGACTGGGGGCGCTGGGGAGGGGCGCACAACCCAGGACGCTGCAGTTTATGGCAGCACGGACAGAAATGGAGATGGTGTGGCCTGGAGAGCTCACTGAAGAACAGACTGTGGTCTCTCTGCTCTGAGGCAGAGGGTTGGAAACGGTCTCTTCTGCTCTGACCCACAGAAGAGACGCAGAAAGCCGCCAGGGAAAGGCGCCAGAGAACGAAAGCCCCAAAGACTGAGTCCCACTGAGCCCATCCCCCGCCACAGGGCGCAGGGCAACTCTGCCCAAACAGGGTTGCTTGAGTAACTGCGCGGCAGGCCCCTCCCGCAGAAGACAGGCTGGGAAAACAAGAGGCCAGCAACCTTAAGGTCCCAAGAGAACAGGTG
>NC_138370.1:8327466-8369398 GCF_054177405.1 Leptonychotes weddellii
AGAAACAAACGGGGTTTTAGAGGGGAGGGGGGAGGCGGGATTGGTTAGCTTGGTGATGGGTATTAAGGAGGGCACGTACTGCATGGAGCACTGGGTGTTATACGAAAACAATGGATCGTGGATCACTACATCAAAAACTAATGATGTATTGTAGGGTGACTAACATAACATAATAAAATTAAAAAAAAAAAGAAATCTAAAAAAAAAAGAAAAAAGAAACCCTCCTTGATTTCTTAGATTAAACTAACCTTATCTGTTTGATAACAAATTTGACTTTGATTATAAATAACTTTTGATCCACTTTCTTATAAAGATTGAGTTCTTTTGAATTTTAATTAAAACATGTCAGCAATAACACTAATTTACAAATCAAGGTGTTCTAATTTTAACTAACATTATTAAAAGAAGCTTATTTTTTCTCTGGCACTCAATGCTTACCAAAATATCAAATAGGAAAATAATATGAAAGATTTTATGAAGGCTATGTACTATGTGAGTTCAGTGAGATTCACTAGAAATTACTCTTTGATTATATAAATAAGCTTGACACTTATATAGAATCGTATTAATTCTCACCTCAGAGCGTGAAGTCACTTTAATAGAACTGAGGTTTGCCATGATACCATAAGACTATTAAATGACATTAGAAGAAACATTTAACTCTACAGTTACTCTGAGCATATTTTTGAGGATATCGCCACTGCAATGCCCTCTATTCCATTAAGGTCCATGGGCAATATTTATCTCCAGTTTCACTTCTAGGAAGTGTTGTTTATTTTAAAACTTTGATTCCATTCAATTAAAGTATATTTTTTAGTATGTAGTTGTAAATAAGAAAGACAGGATACATGGTTATAATATAGTGGAGAGACATAATAAATAAATAAATGGAACAAGTAATAACAAGTTGTTATATGTGTTACAAAGTTCTGGAAAAGGATAGAGGAGATGTTTCTTATTTTTATTGTTGGAGCATATCAAGTTACACAGGGAGATAGGGAAGGTTGTCCAAAAGGTAAAAATGAGCAAAGAAAAGTGAATTAGAAGGTTAACAAAACAGCTTAAAGAACTAAGAAATACATTCCTGACAGAAGGAATAACCTGAGTGAAAATCCCTTCACTGGAAAAGAGTTGTCACCAGATAATTGAATGGAACTAACTTGTATTTGAAGCATTGAAGGAAAAGAGAAAAACTGCTTATATCTAAATTTGGATAAATCATCAGAATCTCAAATGCAATGATCTTTGTGGTTTTTTTGTTTTGGTTTTGGTTTTGTTTTTTTGGGTTTTTTTCCCCATGGATAGGATTTACTTACAGATCAGTATAAAGCCATTGAAGATCTTTAAGCAGTGAGTACCATAATATTCATTTTATTTTAATGATATAAATATGTTGCATTTTAAGGAATAGATTGAACAAAAACCATGGCGAAACCAGTAAATAAGTTATTATGGTAATCCACCATTTATTAATTTTTTGTTGCCATATAACAAATTACCATGAACTTAAAAGATTAGCCATTATTTCTCAGTTTCCATGAGTCAGGAGTCCTGGCATGCCTTAGCTAGATCCTTTGCATAGAATCTCATGAAGCAGAAATAAAGGTGACAGCTGGGGCTGAGGTTTCCTCTTCCAATTTCACGTATTTGTTAGCAGAATGGATTTCCTTGAAGCTGTAGAAGTTTACAGCAGTCTCATCTTTCAGAGACAGTAGGGGAGAGAATCTCTGAGCACTAGACCCTCTTTTAAGGATCCAACTGATTTGGCCAAGCCTACCCAAAGTAATCACCTTTTGATTAATTGAAGCTCAACTTACAGGGACCTTCATTACATCAGCAAAATCCCTTCACCTTTTCCACCTGACATAACCTAATCATAAGAATGATTTCCCATCATAGTCCCAGGTTCCACCCACACCCAAGAGGAGGAAGTTATATAAGGTATGAATGCCAGGGAGCTCAAGCCTTGGGGGCCATCTGAGAATTCTGCCCATTACAGTCCCCACCCCCGGCATCCAATAATTCTCCTCTTTCCCACATGCAAAGTATGTTCACCCCCTCCCAAGATAACCCCAAGTTGCATATCATTATAGTATCAATTTAATGTCCAAAACCGTGTATATCTCATCAACGCAAAGTCCAAACTCATCCTCTAAATGAGATGTGCATGAGGCTCCCAGGTGTAATCTATACGCACAGATCCTGGAGCAAGGCTCCTCTCTACCTGTGGACATATGAAACTGAGGTGTCCATTTATACCTCCACAACACTCCCAACAACAAGGAGGAGAAAGGCCTAGAATAGCAAGGGTAGATATTCCACATCAAACAGGGAGTAAATAAAGAGTAATAAAGAATCAACTGCTCCAAAATAGTTCTGAAGTCCAGTGGGTAAGTGTTGGATTTTCCTCGATTAGGTTTCAATGCCTGCATGTAATCCTCTGGGCTCATGGCTGGGCTCTTGGTTCTGACCTCTGAGTCTTCCTTACTTTTTCATGAAAGGTAGAACATGCTTGTAGGTGAGTCGTTTTGACAGACCACTTCCTACCAGCGGAATTCTTATGGGTCCAAAATCCTTTCTTTCATTTTTGTATTCTCTCTGTCTATTTTAGTCTACATTGTCAGTGTTTCTGCTGAAATAAATTTCTCAAAATCTTTGTAGGTCTTGTGTAAATTTCACTGAGTTTGCCAAAGCCAAATTCACAGATACTTTTGAGATAATCCTGTCTCTATCTTAGGCTTCTGCTCAAAAGGCTGAAGGGCAATGCCCTTAAGCTTATAGAGGCCTTCTGGTTTGGGGAAGAAGGTATGTGAGACACAACATTAATCTCTTGAAAAAAATCAATTCTTTGACTGACTACTCTGATCTTTTGCTCCATCCGAAGTTTAACAAAAGGTTGTATTCACATATCTTTTTTTTTATGCTATATATTTTTTGCAGACATTTCTGATGTTTAGCATCTTTGACATTTTTTTAAAATTATCCGGTCTTCTTCCTTTCTTTTTAATTGTCCTTCCTTCAATTAATCTTTCCTTTCACATTATACTATCAACACCTTTAACATTTTACTCAATAATCTCTTTAGCTATATATCCAGCTTTATCTCTTACAAATTTTACTCTCTACATAGCTGTAAGATACAATTTCCTTTTGTTTTCTGCCAGTACATAACAAGTATCCCCCTTCTTGATTCCCAGCAGCAGCAGTTACTCCTCATCTCCTTCTGAGCCTCCTTGGCAGTGTTCTTAAAGTCCAGATTATGACTAGTAGCCTGATATAGAGGATACAGGCCTTATCTAAAGTGATTTAGGCCTTTTATATCACGATCCTCAAAATTCTTCCTGTCTCTACCCACTTCCCAGTTCTAAAACCGCTCCAACATTTTAGATCTTTATTACAGTTGCCTCTACTTCCAGCTATTAAAATCTGAGGAACCAAATGGCACAAGTTCAGAAGGCTAAAACAATATATATTTACCACCTCGCAGTATCTGTGGGTTGGGACACTGGGTAATATATATAATATGTTATATAATATGTTATATATATATATAATATATATATGTTATATTAAATATATATATATATATATATATTTAGTCAGGGCCATAAAAGTGCAATGAAGATGAAGATGTTGGTAGGACTGCAACATCATCTGGGACTTGGATACCCTTCAAAGCTCACTGGTTGTTGGTAGAAATCCCTGCTTTATGATTATAGGACTGAGGGCCTCAGCTCCTAGAGTCTGCTCATCAGTCTCTGCCACATGGCTCACTTCACAGCATGGTGGTTTGCTTTTTCAAGGCCAATGGGAGAACGTTGCTGCTTCTTGTTTCTTACCTCTAGATACTCTTTTACAGGGGTCAACCAATTAGGGCAGACTAACCCTGGGAGATCTTCCTTTTGATTAAATTAAATTCAGCTGATTAGTGTCTTTAATTATCTCATCAAAATTCTTTTAGCTTTGCTATATAATGTAACCTAATCATGGTAATGATAATACATCATTATATGTGTTATATCCACACTCAAGACAAGGATTGCTATAAGCTACAAAATATCTTTCATTTTATTTCAGTTTTATTATCATTCATATCATCATCTGGAGCTTATGTACCAATTGGTGGGAATCTCAGGGAGCCATCTTTGAATTCTATCTACTGCACACGGTGTAGAGTCTATACTGTGAACTAAAATAGTGGCAGAGGTTATGGAGAGAAGTTGATAGTTTTTATGATGTATTTTAGAGGTAGATATGACAGATTCTACTGGACAGGTCAGATGTGAGGCGTGAAAGAGATGGAATAATTCAAGAACGATGACAGGGTAATACCACCACCCACCTAGGGTCAATTATAATGCCACAACTAAAATAAAAGCCTAAGTTTGTTTAGCTTATTAATGCTATCCAGTCATGTAAATAGGTGTGTATCTATTTTTGCACTGATTGCCAGAACACTTGGACAAAATTTTAGCTACCATCTGACAAGTAAGTGTGTCATTCTGGAATGAATTTCTGTTTCTGTTGTGCAAATATCTCTATTGCTTTATATCTTCATGACCTTATTTTTTGCTGTCTTGGTATTCTCAAACTTTTAATATTATTTTAATAGATTTTCTCTCTCAACACGATCCATCAGTATAGAAGCTCACAAAGTAGTTTATAATGAATATATAAATGAGTAAGTATATACACATGTATAAATGCACATACACATGTGTAATATATATGTTTACACATAAGCATCTCCATGTCTTTCAGTGTTCTTTAATCTGCCACTTGTTTGTCTCACCTCCTTCATTTTTCTACAATCCACTACCATAATTTTGAGCTTCACTCACTTAAGAATATGCCGGGGCGCCTGAGTGGCTCTGTAGGTTAAGCATCAGACTTGATTTCAGTTCAGATCATGATCTCAGGGTCATCAGATCATCCCCCTTAGGCTCTGCACTGGGCATGGAGCCTGCTTAAGATTCTCTCTCTCTCCCTCTCCCTCGGCCCCTCCCATGTCCCCCTTCTCACTCTCTAAAAAAAAAAAAAATTTAAATTTAAAAAAAAACACGCAACTCATCAGTACTTGATGAGATTTTTTTATCCCCATATTTTATTACATAGTTTTTTTGTTTGTTTTTTCTGTGACACATTCATTCTCTTCTCCTCTCTTGAATACCTTTATCATTTAGGACAAAGCTCAACCATAGACTTCCATGCTGTCAAATCCACTGACATTTTTCAGCCTTTTATTTTTATTTTTTTATTTTTATTTTTTAAAGATTTCTATTTATTTATTTGACAGAGAGAGACACAGTGAGAGAAGGAACACAAGCAGGGAGAGTGGGAGAGGGAGAAGCAGGCTCCCCGCCGAGCAGAGAGCCCAATGCGGGGCTCAATCCCAGGACCCCGGGATCATGACCTGAGCTGAAGGCATACGCTTAACAACTGAGCCACCCAGGTGCCCCATCAGCCTTTTTTTAAAATTATTATTCAATAGTGTCTGCTTTGCCATGTTGTCTTCTTCTATCCAGAGACTACATATGGGGATATTTTTATTTTTATTTATTTATTTATTTTTTGCAATTAGCCTTCATCAGCTATCTTTTGCTCTTATTAGATAATCACTTCCATTAATTTACTCCTGTGGTTTCAAATGCCACTTATACAGGGATATCTTACCATATCTTTAACCTACACAGGTGCTCCAGATTACAAGCCTAGATAAGCAACTATGTAACAACTCAAATTAAATAGGTAAAAGACCTCTCAAACTTAACTTGTTCAAAGATAAAATTTTAACTTTTTGCCCTCACCCATCAAATTAAGTCCCTTTTCGTAAAACATCTCTCAGTGAATTTCTTTTTTTTTTCAAAGATTTTATTTATTTATTTGACAGAGAGATAGAGAGAGAGAACAAGTACGCAGAGAGGCAGGCAGAGGGAGAGGGAGAAGCAGGTTCCCCGCTGAGCAGGGAGCCCGATGCGGGGCTTGATCCCAGGACCCTGGGATCATGACCCCAGCCGAAGGCAGCCGCTTAACTGACTGAGCCACCCAGGTGTCCCTCTCTCAGTGAATTTCAAACTTATTTGTCTAGGAGTGCACATCTGAAGCCTTTTGTCTAGGAGTGCACATCTGAAGCCTAAGAATCAGTCCTGATACCATCTCTCTCATCTCTACATCCAGGATATTCCAAATCCTGTCATTATCTTCTTCTAAATATATTACAAATCACCTTAGTTCTCTCCACTGCAATACTAACAGCCTGGTCCAAACCACAATCCTCTCTCACTTGGCCAAGTAGGGCATTGTGCTGGAGGGTTTCCCTGCTGCCACTTTCACCCTTCTCTAATCTATGTGCTGCATTGTAAGGCAGGAATACCTTAAAAAGAAAAAAAAAAGTTTTGGTCATATTTAAAATGGCTTGGGTTCCTGTTGCTTTTTGGATGACCTGCTTAATGCACTATTTAAGTCTTGGCTTAATCTACCCTTTACCTATCTCTGCACCTCCACCTTTGACCACTCTGTCTTTCACACCTCAAGCACTTTGTTTCTCTCTTACCACTGTGCCTTCCCACATAGTGTTGTCTTTATTTATAACGTTCTCTCTCCCAAACCCCCTCCTTTCATCTGGTTATATCTGACACTTCCTTCAAATCTTCAAACCTTCCCAACAAAGTCTTTTCTGATCTGTCTGACTAGGCCATTGTCCTCACTGGAGGGGAGAGTAATTTTGAATTCAGTTCTGCAGCCCCGGAATATAACTGTGCTTAACACACAGAAGACACACAATAAGTGTATGCTGCATTAATAATGAGGCTCTTTCATTAATAATGAAACTATACACCTTCTGCTTTATTGCATGTATCTTAATTCTAATCTCATAGTTATTTATATGATTCTTTAATCAATGCCTCTCTTTCCCCATTAGACAATTAGCTCCATATGGGAAGGAATTACATCATTTAGTGTTCATATGGTGTGCCGGCAATAAACACAGTAACTTTTTCAAAGCAAATATTTTACAAATAAGATTGAATGAGTAAATAGTCCCTAAAAATATAACTGTGAAATAACCTTCTAAAGTTATTTATGTATTTTCTTATATTCAGACAAGAAGTTTAACAATTCAAGTTAGACTGGAAAATTTTTACAAGGTTTTCTAATAATGTAAAGAAATATATCAGATCTCCTTCTACCCCAGCTGTTCAGAGTTATCTTCTATATCTCAAGTCTCTCAAATGAAAAATTGCCCTGAGGGCTTAAAAGAGACTAAAATACTGATTTTATCATTTGATGAAAGAAGAAAGGTAATATTCAAAGACTCCTAAAATTCTCTATATGATCAAGAATTCAAAAGTATGTGTTAGAAGAATGACTGTAAAATATTAATGGATTTGTGATAAGGATTTCTAAGCAAGCATCAGGTATTTTAATAAACTCTCTTCTCTCAAATGATTTATGTATTGTTAGGAGAGAAAGAAGAGGAAAAGGGAAAGGAAAAGGTCACCACTGCTATTTGTTTGTTTATATTTGCTTAGAATTCAACTAAATTACACTTCAAATAAGGAAAAAAATTGTATTTAATGACCAATTGTATTACCAGGGGGAACACAGGCACTGAGAACTATCTGACCCAATAAATGTTATGGGAAAGTTGGCAGCAAGCATTAGTAAATAAACTCTACAGCCACACAAGAAGCTTAGCAGAATAAGCAGAGAGAGCAAATATTTTGGCAGGAATATCTAGTGACTGATTTTAATCAATTTCCATTCCATCCTCTATTAATTGAGGGCAAACATGATAAAGCAAGGGCAAATAGACATTTATATTTTCTATATTCAGCTTAAAGTAGTACATGTCAAGAGTTTCTCCCAATTCCTTTAAGAACAATAAATTGTTTTGCTTGTACATGTGGAACTTGTTTTCTTTCTCTCCAACTGCACTGGAAACCATATATTTACTAATAAACTCAGTGTCATGTGCCTCAAAACTATGTCTGTCTCCAATAATACAGATAATGGTTTTTGTCCACCTTTCTGCTCCAAAATATTATACTTCCAATTTTGGCAGTTTAACGAGTAATTCTAGTGTCCTTACTTGACTTTTCTTCCTTCACAACAATGACACTTTTATTTTTCCAAATTCAAAACAATACTTTTCTCTCAATAATATATTATTCATTTACTTAATTATTTTTCCAATAAGTATGTGCGAAGCAACTGTCTTGTGTCAAGAACTATTCACTATCAGTGAAGTTGAAAAGAAGGAATTCTAAAACAGTGGTGTTAAAAGTGTGACACATGAAACTTTAGGTACAAAATCATTTTAGAACATGAGAGATAAGCAGGACTTGTAAATTAAGCATCTGCATGGGTGGCCAGTAGTTGAACAGGAGAAAGAGTACAGATGAATGATAATGAAACTAGACACAAAGTAACTGTGAGGCCATCTAGAATGGGTTGTTCTGTAGGCAATATGTTGCAGATACCTGAAAATCACAGATGCTGATTCATGAGACAGGTATGGGTAATTAAAGAAATCTGTGTAGGGTAGTGCTAAAAGAAAAGGAGATCAAGTAGAGCCACAAAAACCAAGTAAAATCTACTGGATAGAAATTTGAGATCATAACATCTGTAAATCATTATCAAATTAGTGATGTGGTATCTTTGAGTCAAAAAATGGAAGCAACAAGGGGATTTAAGACAGAAAATTGAGGCTACAACAAATCGTTAATTCAGTCGAGTTCTCCAAAGTCATGGACCATGTGAAGGGGCCAACAGAAGCAAATAGGAAAAACATCAGAAAGGCAAATAAAAGATGGAGGCCTGGAATACAGTATGAGTAAAATGATTCAGAATAAATTGGAAGAAAGGGGAGAAACCATTTCATGCTCTGATGTGACAAGCCTGCAGCTGTTTTTTATAGCCCGTGTGGATTTGGGGAGTGAATAGGTGAACAGTGGTATGGATTAACAGCTTCCACTGAGGAAAAATAGGATCCTGATGTCCAGTTAGGCAATTTTGTTTCCTTTGGGCATATATTCTAAACAAATTCTTCATATTACTGTCCATCACGTAATTTGAGAGGATAGCGTACTCTCACAGGCTCTGAAGCCTGGCTTGCTCCAACTATGTATTAACTGTATGGATGGGGAGAAGATATTTAACTTCTTGGAGATACTTGTCTCCTTATGTGAAAAACAGGGGTGATTGCAGTACAACATCGTAAGGTTGTGGAGGAAATAAATTGAAATAGTTCAAATTAAGTGCTTAGCACATAGTATATAATTAAAAAAAATAATTGTAAACTCTACATTAAGCCAAAAAGTAAGTTTTTTGTTGTTATTTGCTTGTTCAGTACTATTTTCTCAAGAAACTTTTTTGAGTACTTGAGGTAACATTTAGACATCTGAATTTTTTAAAAATACTTCAAGTAATTTTGATGTACATGAACAATTATAAATAACTATATCAGTTATAGCTATCTTGATTGGATATGTGGTTGGCTGGTTAGTCTAGAACCAGCTTTCCACCTAGCCTTATGGCTTAAGGAACAAAGAGCAGGTAGCCTGTATTTATTTGTCAATTTTAATGTCCCAAGCAATACTGGATGCTTTTTAAGTTGTATCTCATTTAATTCTCAGAACATACCTGTCAATAATTTTTGTTATCTCTATTTTATACATGAGGAAAGTGAAGCTTTGGTAAATACAATCAAGTTCAGATTTTAGCTGCGAGTATTAGATTAAGACACCAACTCAGAAAAGCCTGAATAGTTCCATAAGTAAGTGTCTAAGCTCAAATTTCAAGTCACTACTACTTCCGCTGCAATATTCTTTAACAATTCTCTTAGTTTCATTTGAATAGATCACAGGGTAATAGGAAAACACATTTGAGGATGAAAAAGCAATTCACTTGAAAGATTTGCTAAAGGTAGACAAGGTCACTTAATCAGGTGCCAATCTTGCTAAAGGACTGTAACAAACTAATATGTAAAGGTGCTTTGCCTCCATTAGATGTCTTTTATGAAATTATGACATTTATTATGGAGAAACAATGGCTCTCTGACATCTGCTGTCAAGGGTTTCCTTCTGTTATTTAATTTGGACCTGTCACATCACAAGCAACTTATCCAAACAACTCTTTGTGTGGGAGTTATTATATTGTCTCAGATACACTAGGATTAAAGAGATTGGCAGAACAATTCAGAGAGAAAAAAATCACAGAATGTTGTTTTTTCTTTTCTTTTTATTCTTTTTAAAATAACCTGAAAAAAAATCATTAAATTCTAAACACATAGTTATTTGCTCTAAACTCCTAAAGCAAGTGTTGTCCTCAGCGTTCCCTAAATTTAAATGCTTCAGCTCATTTAAACCTCCTCAGAGATACTCTAAATCTAAACAAATATAGTGACTTTTATTGACACAATTTACGCTCAGTGTTGTAATCATTCCTGGTATCCTGACAAACTTATTTTAACTTGTTTTAGCTTCTTAAGTATAAGTAATATTTAGAGGAAAAGTATTAAACTGGCATTATACATTTCAAAAAAAAATTAAATGATGCCTTAAGATGCCAAGAATAGCAATTTAATAACATACCAACTTAATCATTCAATGAGCAATGCCTTTCAAAGTAGTTACATTTAGAAATATTTTTTTTTCATTTAGCAGATATTTACTTAGTGCTTTCTGTAGGCAAGGCTACATATTTTGGCACTAGTCCAAATATTACCTTGCATTTGTATTTATCTGGTTTATGATTTAAACCCCCACTGATTTTTACTGTTATTAATAGAAAGAAATAATGGATAAGTCAAAGCTTTAAAATATTCATATGAATGCAGAATATTGTCATGCGTATATAATCCAGAATTAACCAGGTATTTTATAATTACTTATGCAATTAAGGAATAGATGAAAAGATTTTATATTTTTATAATGTCCAAGAAAAGTAAACTTAACCTAAATATCAAGATTTCCCTGGAAATTCATATTTTACTTAGCGTAAGGAGCTTACTACACACTGTGTCAAATACTTTGGCTCAATCTTTGGATAAGGCCTTCTCAAAATATGTGTAAAATATAATAGTATATACCACCAAAGCCTCAGCACTAAAGAACAGTTACAGAATGAGAAATTTCTTCCCTTTTACATTATCTTCTGCTTTATGAATTACCTTAATCAACAAATATTTACAGGACCTGCTAATTGCTGGGCATTAATTGAAGTACTGAAGACACACCTTGAAGAAAAACAAAGCCTTCCGCAGTATTTTGGGAGGGGGCAAAAATGAATAAGGGAAGCAATAATAAATACTCAATTATAGAAAATGAAAAAAGGAGAGAGGTAGTCACAGGCTGCAAGTATTCCATGAACAGTTGTAATTGAAATCAATGTGTTGATGTTTTGTGTTTAGGGATACTTTAATTTATGGCATGATATATTATTTTTCTCTGTATGGTAGCAATTCATAGTTCCTTTTTTAACTATTTCAATTTGGCATTAAAATGTATATTACTTTAAAATAAAACATTAACTAAGCAACATCTAAATGGTGAGTGGATGTAGTAAAAATGATGAATGGCATGTTCCCCACTGTTAAAAAATCACAAATTAAAATCCTCCATTAATATAATTTATTTTGAAAAAGAAGTAATGTTGGAAAAAATAAGCTAAGATCATCAAACATAAAGGTAAGAAAAAATAATCAAAAGAAAAAAGAAACTGTGTAACACATAGCCGGCATTTGTTTTGGCCCATGGATGTTTGAAGACCTTTCTTATTAAATGTATGAGTTTATCTGGAGAAAAAGACTTATCCCAATAAACAAGCTAATAGTTTTCTATGCTTACAATTTCAGACTCCCTTACAGGTAGGATTCAGGTTTTGCCAATCAGATATACTTAATGATGTGCAAAACAGGAAGCCAGACGCAAAAAATAGAAGGGCAACAGGGAGTCATTTCTGGCAGGAGTGAGGGTTGTTACAGTAGCCAGTGAGATCCAGTGCACAGGGTGTGGGTGATCAAACTGCAATTTCTCTGATGGTATCATAGTTACAGATCTTTGGCATGATTTGGGTGTTGTTTCTAGTTCTATAGCACCCAAATCTCAATAAAATCAATTATTCAATATAATTTTATTTTTATTTATATTTTTTAAGATCTATTCATTTATTTGAGAGAGAGAGCATGTGGGGGGGGGGCAGAGGCAGAGGGAGAGAGAGAATCCAAAGCAGACTCCCCATAACCCTGAGATTATGACCTAGCTGAAACCAAGAGTAGGATGCTCAACCAATTGAGCCACCCAGGTGCCCCCAATATAATTTTAATAAATGCCTTTCTCTTTAAACAAAACATAGTCATTTCTCTTGCTTGCAACTAAAAACTTGGGCTACCACCAAGATATGCAATGAGAAATGGTAAACATTATTACTCCACTGCTTACTTCAGGCCTTCAGATAGAGCAAGTATACAATAAATATTAAATGAATAAATAGGTACAAAAAATAAATAATATGGCTTTCCTATCTTCCAAACTAGAGAAAATATCCCCACGTGGATCCTTTTGTTCCCTATTTTATTATCTCCATTTTCTTTAACTTAGATTCAGAAAAATTAACCTTTTTACAGCACTAGTTAACAGGATCTGCTTTGAAAACCTTCAGTGGTAATGATGGTTGACAATATAATTTTGACATGAATTTCAGCTACTTAAAATATAAATATGGTGGAAATTTTCATGGCAATTTAAAACATATTAACAATAATTTGGGATAAATATGGAAACAGTTATAAAATCAGAAAATAAAACTATACCTTAACATGAAAATTACAGTTTAGTAAAAACAATAAACTAGAGGCACTAGGAATCGAAATACCCTTCCCATTTTTCACTGTAGAAAGAGATTCATTTTATTTTTTGTATTTTATTATGTTATGTTAATCACCATACATCACATCATTAGTTTTTGATGTAGTGTTCCATGATTCATTGTTTGCATATAACACCCAGTGCTCCAGTCAGTACATGCCCTCTTTAATACCCATCACCAGGCTTTCATGCAATGAGATTTGCAGGGTACTATGCCACAAGAAAATAAAGAAGTTGAGGATATATTAAGAAATACAGAGAAAAGTAAAGTATTTGAACTGCACATAAGAACAGAAACTGAAAAATCAAATGGATATCCTTGATATCTAATATAAGTCCACATAGAGACCACTAATTTTGGAGAAATGCAAATAATTCATTCACAGTACACATGCTAACATCATAAAATGTCTACCTAAAGCTTTTAAATCAGTTTAATTATTTAACGCTTTCTCAGGATGCTGTAATTCTCTCAAAAGCCTTAGTGTTGTTGATATCTTCTTTGGTCTTGATCTTTAAAGGTCCAAATCTTGTCTTTATCGTCCTCCTTCAAAACCCCAACTACATTGAAATATGTACTATCAGACTTTACCAATGACAGCTTATTCTTTTGGGTATCAACTGATGTCCTGGTTATTACCCCTCATTCACTCCTGGCTTGATAAGTGACTCGCTCTCTCCACCACTATTTTTTTTATAATCATTAATGAATGCAATATACCCAGAATCTCATTTCATTGAGATTTTTATTCCTAACAGAAATGCATTTCTCAACAGAAATCATATTTCTGCCTACTATCTTAATCACGACTTTGTTTCTCATATTCATTCCTTCTCTCTCTCCTTGTTTGTGTGTCTGTCTTTCTTTATTAATATCTCTCCCTCTCTTGTCATCTTATATACCAAATAACGATGCCCTGGTTAACTTTTACTTCTCGACTACAATGTGCCTACACCACTATATTGTGAAAAAAAAAGCCACAACTGTGCCAATTATTCTACGTTTAAATGAATGGCAACAGACCTCCTGTGAGCAATTAGTATAATTACACTCTATTATGCCATAATTAATAATGATAGTGTCATAATATTTAACCATTCCATATAATCTTCTACTTTCCTAGCTTACTATTTCATATGCTTTCTTCTCTCATCAAACTTTCCACACATTCTCCCTCATCCTCACTCTTAATGAATGAATCTATATCTTACTACACTGAGAAGATTAGGGAATCCAGAGAATTCAGAGGAAGAGAACCACAAATCCCCACCACCATATCTACCCACCAACCAGCTTTGGATTCATACACTATTCATTTTATTCTCATAAATATAGATGAGCTGTCCTTGTATCTGAATCCAATATAACAATTTGTGCAACAAATGCCATTATATTCACTCTTTCAGAATCATAACCAGGAATTCCAAGCCCCAACGTGATTTTTCCCAAGCAAATATTCATTATCATAAAAGTATGATATTTTTATTTAAAACAGAAGCTCTTCCTTGGTCTGACTTTCAATTCTGGTTATCATCCTTTTTACTCCTTTTCAAAGAGTTGTTTATATTTGGGTATGCAAGTTTTCTCTTTCTATCCTCCCTTAAAGCTATTCAGTATATTTAAATTTTATTTCCAAAATTCTTCAAGATTCTATTTTACAAGGTCACTTGAACAAAATTGAATACTCAATGCATAATTCTCACCTTCCTGGAGATACATGTCTCACTGAATTTACAGATTATATACGGCATCAGTCTAAGTTCAACCAGAGAGGTGCCTGGGTGGCTCAGTCGTTAAACATCTGCCTTCGGCTCAGGTCATGATCCCAGAGTGCTGGGATTGAGCCCCACATTGGGCTCCCTGCTCAGCAGGAAGCCTGTTTTACCCTCTCCCACTCCCCCTGCTTGTATTCCCTCTCTTGCTGTCTCTCTCTCTCTCTGTCAAATAAATAAATAAAATAAAAAATCTTTAAAAAAAAGGTTCAACCAGAGAAGAAGAACCAGCAGGAGACACATATTAAGAAATGCATAGCAAGAAATTTGCTTGCATGATGGTGGAAGCTGACTAGGCAAGTCCAAAGTCAGGAAGGGTAGTTTGGAACTCTTGATCCTAGGCTCAAGCTGCTGTCCACAGATAGATGTTCTTCTTCTTCAGGGAAGTCTCAGCTCTGCTTTTTTAGGCCAGTCAACTGAATGAAACCGGTACATCCAGAATATCTGGGAAAATCTCTCTTAAATTTAACCAACTGTGGACTTCAATCACAAAAATATTTTCACAGCAAGACCATGATTTGCTTAACTGAATAACTGAATTGTAGGCTAATCAATATGATACATCAAAAGACAATCGTAACCTACCCCTTCTTATGTTGGCGTGGGTATACATCTCCTTGCACTACTCTTACTCTCCAAATTAGGACGATAACCAAGTCATACTTTTGTCTTATATGACTCTCCTTCTTACAACCAAAAGTACACTAATCTCTTCTTGAGAAAAGGAAGCAATTTCCTTAGGTGATGTTCTCTTCACCTTTGGTATTCTGTACTATATATAAATACGATGATATAAAGTTAACTATTATCAATATATCTTTTGTTAATAAGAGCATAAGAGAGGGAATAAAGCAAAACTATTTGTTTAATATATGCACAAACATAATCATAATAAAATAGGAAAGAAATAACCATAGTTACTATGGTCTTCATGTGGTCACAGTCTTGGCTAGGATTTATAATATCCCTTTTGTCCTCAGCAAGGATCTCAGCTAGTCATGGTTCTTTGCTTAATGAGGTGACCTAGATGTTTATTCCTGAAGGAGCAGATCCATTGACTCCTTCCTGTAGTTTGGGGGGCTTTCTGTAGATTTTAATCACAGATTCTTATAGTGCTAAGATATGGCCTAAGACGCCTCGTATATTCCAGACATTACTGTTTCAAATCTCTAGTATATAGAAGAAATTCAGTTTTCCTCTTGATTAGAAGGATCAGTGGACTCAGACACTACAGTAACCCTGCACTTTTGATGTTAATTCACAGGCATAAAGAGTCCAAAACACCCATGTGACTGTCTCAAGTTCCAGCTCAATGGAATCAGTGTTGTGTCTCCAAGTGAAAGTATTCATTCCTCTGGAACTAAAACCTCTAGAACACAGTCTAAGGTTGTGAGGATGGGAAGGAAACATTTTGTTAGTGGATGACTAGTGGTATTAATGAGTAGAACAACTTCCAATCCTTATTCCCTAGACCTGTGAATCTTGGCTATAGGAGAAATAGCACCATACATAGGATTATGATTAAGAAGAGCACATATGGCATCCTGGAGATCATTGTCCCAGTCCTGTAAAATTATGGCTAACTAGTTAGTGCTAAAAATGAGTTTTCAAAGAGCCATTCCATTATTCTATCAAGCCAACTGCTTCAGATTGGTGGGCAACATGGTAAGACCAGTGTATTCCATGAACATGAGCCCATTGCCACACTTTAATTGTTGTAAAATGAGTTCCTTGATCAGAAGTAATGTGTGGAAGAACATGCTGATTAATAAAGTATTCTGTAAGTCCATGGATGGTAGTTTTGGCAAAAGCATTGTATACAGGGAAGGTAAATCCATATCCAGAGTAAGTACCTATTCTAGTAAAAAAAACAAAGCACTATCCTTTCCCTGATGGAAACGGCCCATGAATATAATCAGTATGACACTGGGTAGCTTGTTGATGATTGCAGGGAATCTGTCTTATATTGAAGAATCAGCGTTGGTCTCTGGTGCTGGCAGACTGAACACTCAGCAGCGGCTATTACCATGTCAGCTTTGGTAAATGGAAGTCCATGTTGCAGAGCCAATGGCATAAGTTCTATCCTGGCCACCATGGCCACCTTGTACGTTAGTCCACTACACAATGACAGAAATGGCTGGGGAAAGGACTGACTGGTATCTACGAAATCATTCTTAAAATTTTCATTCTCTAAGATCACCCTTCAATGAGAATTCGCATGGGATACAAATATTTTTATATTCTCTGACCTTTCAGAGAGGTCTATCCATACGCCTCCCCAGACCTCCTTGTCACAATTTCCAATCATGTTCATTCCAAGTTCCTGACCATCCAGCTAAAACCATTGGCTATAGCCAATGAATCAATATAAATTCTATGTTTGATCATTTATCCTTCCAAGAGAAATGAACAACTAGATGCACTGTTTAAATTTCTACCCGCTTGAAGGATTTCTCTTCACCACTTTTCATTAATGTCCCACAAAGGTATAGTGCTGCATCTATCCACTCTCAGGTGGTTCTTGCATGTCATGCTGAACCATCTGTAAACCAAGCCTGAATTTTCACTTCCCCAGTCAACCGGTCATAGAGAACTCCCCATGAGGCCATAGGTGCTGGATGGGAGAAAGAAGGCAGCAGAAGTAGGACCATGGGCATTTGGGCCACTCTTACATATGCCTTTAGGATGCACTGAAGCCCAATTTGTGTATACCACTTCCATTTGATAATGGAGTACTATGTTGCATGCTCAACTTTATACCTGGGTGTATCAGGCAACGGCCAGGTTGTGTTGGAAAGCTCACATCTCAGGATAATTTGGTGGTCCATATTTCGTCAGTCAGTCTCTACTAAGACTCAGTAGCAGACCACAGATTGTTCATCAAAAGGGGAGTAGTTATCTACAGAGGAAGGCAGAGCTTTCCTTCAAAATCTTAAGAGTCTGCACTGTAATTCATCTGTAGGGGCTTGAAAAGGATGCAAGCAGTACATCTACAATTGACTCTTCAAGCACCATTGAATCTGCTGGATCCTATAACTCATGTGACAGAGAATCTTGCTCATCAGTCTTGATCTGTTGCAGACCCTTCTGTTGTTATTAACTCAGAGTTATTAGCTTTTGGGATCACTGAGTAAAAGGACCCAAGTAACACATAAAAATGAGGAATATGTTGCCTTCAAATCCAAAAGTGCTCTGCCTCTTTTTTGGTGGTAGGAGAGGGAAGATGCAATAAAGTATCATCACCTTAGAAGATATATTTCTACATGCGCCACACCACCGGTTCCCTAGGAATTTCACTGTTGTGGAGGGTCTCTGAATTTCTAGGTTTTATTTCCCACTTCTGACATCTCTACAGTAGTTGCTACTTTTTTCTGACTAGGTTCAATAAAAAAAGATATCATCAATATAATAGACCTCCATTGCATCTTATGGATGAGAAAAATCCATCAGGGTCCCTGTAGACTAAATTATGACAAAGAGCTGGAGAGCTGATATACCCCTAAGTTAGGCTGATGAAAGTATACTACTGGCCTCGCTAGCTGAAAACAAGTTGCTTCTGGTGGTCTAGAGTGAAAAAGAGAATTTGCTAAATCTATAGCTGCATGCCAGGTACCAGAGGATGTGTTAATTTGCTGAGACAATAAAACCACATCCAGAACAGCAACTGCAAGGGAAGACACTACCTGACTAGGTTTACAGTAATCCACTGTCATAATATCTGTTTATTGCATAGGCCAGCTGGATGAGTAAAATGTGAATATGCTGAAAGTTATCACCCCTACATCCTATATCCTTGATGGTGGTACTGATCTCTCCAGTCCTGCAGGAATGTGCCATTGCTTTTGATTTACTATTTTTTTGTGGGTAAAGGAAGCTGTATTAATTTTCAACTGGCCTTTACTAGCATGGTAAACTTTTAAACCACAGGTCATGGGAACAGTGTGGAGATTCTGCTGGTTGCTTATATGGCTATTTCAATTATATGCATTCTGTAACTGGGGAAACAACATAATGAGTTTGGGAACCAGCTGGGCCCAACATGAAACTGACCTGAGCTAACCTCTTTGATCAACTGACTGAAATTTGATTGGTGGATGATGATTTTTTGGGGCTCCAGAAATTTAGTATGCCTATACTCACACACATGTAAATTAATTAAATTTGTTATTTTAACTTAAACTAGTTTATTTTTATTTAACTAAAAATATTCTTTAGACCCAGATAGCTTCCCCAGTATATTCCTCTCAACCCTTAAGGGAAGAAATAAACTAATCCTATATAAAGCCTTTTGGAGAACAAAAAATAGAACATTTTTCAACTCTCTTTATGAAAGAATATATGTTTAATATGAAAACTTGAACAACAAAAGAGGAGAACTAGACACTAATTACTTTCATAAATATACAGGCAACAATCTTACCCAAAATATTAGAAAATTAATTCCAGCAATGTGTATAAAGGATAATGTATCATGATCATTTGGGGTTGTAATACCATTATGCAAGATTGGTTAGATATCTGTAAACCAGTCAGTATGATGATTTGTTTTAATGGAGTGTGTACTGTGGCAAGTCACCTGAATACATTCAACCCCTAAACTGAAGCACTTAGTTAGCTGGCGGCTGGAAGCGTTGGTGGCTGACAGATTTAGCTCTCTTCCTCGATGGAAATTGCATTTGGCTGGAGAAAGCGACCTTATCCATATTCTGAATCCTACACCACTTTTACTTCAATTCAGGAAAACTCTGTAAGGCCATTTTAGCTCCACAATTTCCCATGAAATACCTAAAACCTTTGTTTTCACTGTATTGCAGCTCAAATTCTCCCACTGTCCAGTCCCTCCTTTTTTATTTCTCTACAGATTTGGATTCTAAGAATATTTCCTTACAGATACTCTGCATGCAAATTTTTATCTCAAAATATGTATCCTATGGGATCTATCCTGTGACATTACATTAACAAACACAAGGGGAAATAGCGTATGTTATTCTCAACAGATCCTTAAAGTGCAGTTGAAACAAATTCAACACACATTCTTTGATATTGTCTCCTAGGAAACAAGAGATAGAGGGGTATGTCTAAAGAGTCAGTGTATGTACAGAAAACTGAGGGAAAGTCATATAGAAAGACACTTTTTAAAAAGCTTTACCTCTGATATCTAGATATAGTTTCCCAGTGATACAAATTATATTCTAGTAAAGACAGAGGTTGGTAATTTTTTTCTGTTAAAGGTCAAATAGTAAATATTTAGTCTTTGCGGATTCTAAGGTCTTTGTCACAACTACTCAATTTAGCCTTTATAGTACAAAACAGAGACAACACATAAATGGATAGGCATTTCTATATTGTAGTAAAACTCTGGTTACAAAAACAGATGGTGGGCCACATTTGACCTGTGGGTCATAGTTTGTCAACCCCTAATCTAAAGGGACAGCTGAATATAGTAAAATAAAATAAAGAATTAAAAGACTAAAGGTAGGAAAGGAAGGAAGAATTATAAATTAATAATTATATACTTAGAAAATCCTAAGGAATCTACATATTAAATATTTTTGCATTTCTATAAGTATTCTTGGGATTTTTTTTTTTTTTCTGAGTCACAGTTAAGTTATTTCAAAATAGTTTTATCCTTTGGGGTATCACTTTCAAAATTTGTTAGGTAGGAATTGAGCAGTATTCAGTCTGGAGTTAATTATTCTCCGCTCCTTAGCCAAAATTTTCTCTGTGTTCTACCCAATGCTCCCTGAAGCTTGAGGTTTTCCAATCTGTCTTCTGGGAATAAGCACTATTCCCAGCCCTCTGAGAACACCAAACATTGCTAACTCTAAACTTTTTGGACTTTCTTCATTCTCTAGTTTCCAACATACCTGTGCTGATCATTGCTCAGCTGAAAACTTGAGGGGATGCTTTGCAGATCTGGAGAGCTCTGTCTATGCAGCTTTTTCTTCCAGTAACCTGTCCTGTACACTCTAGCTGTCTTTGTCCTCCCCAAACTCTCATCTCTGTGTCCTCAACTCAGGGAGGTTGCTGGACTCCATTCATGTTCCTCCTTGCACTATGACCTGGAAACTCTCAAGATAGTAAATTGGGGCAAAGGATTCACCTTTTGTTTCTCCTATCTTGGGAATTTCTTTCTTTCTTTGAGGCATAGTATCCTGCAAACTATTGTTTTATTTTATTCCATCTGTTTATATTGGGTGTTTATGTTTGGAGGATAAATCTGGTCCCCGTTACTCTATCTTGGTTGTAAGTGGAAGTCTCTCTGGTCATTTTTCTCAGAGTGTGTACAGCCTTCTAACATAACATAAAAACTACTAACTTACATTAGTACTGGATTTATTATGGTAACTACAGTTCCCTCTCTATGGTATAAGCTTTTTGTTTACTGATGTATCTAGTGACTAGAATAGTACATGCCAAATAGCAGAAAATAAGTAGGTACTTGTAGTCTACACACCTCACTCCCACTAATAGTAGCAAACATTCAGAAATCTTTTTTTTTTAATTTTATTTATTTATTTATTTGAGAGCGAGAGCATGAGCAGGGGGAGGGGCTGAGGGAGAGGGAGAAGCAGACTCCCCGCTGAGCAGGGAGCCCAACATGGGACTCGATCCCAGGACCTCAGGACCATGACCAGAGCTGAAGGCAGACGCTTCACCAACTGAGCCACCCAGGTGCCTGACACATTCAGAAATCTTGATCTCTATGATAGCATCTCCTACCACCACTTCCTGTTTTTCCAGCTCTTTGACTCCCACGCTGCTTCACCATTCAACACAGTAACTTCCCATCCAGAAGTGCTACTTTATATTTCTGCTTATGGAGCTTGCATGAACATTCCTATATTATAATCATTGTGTTTCAACCTTCCTAGACTCTCTTGTTCCAATTTCTCTCACTGCATTTGGCTAGGCAAAACTGCAATTCCAGTAAGTCTAAATATTCACCCGTTGTATCCCTGCAGTCGGATAGCTCAATTTTGCTAAGGAAAGTGGCACAAGAGGTTTGATTGATGTCCACTAAACATATGGCCACAGATCTTAAATGGAGTCTACACACTGTCAAAATACCCTTCTACACATGTCTAATACATTCTCTGACAGATACTGCACAATTCTCTTCTCTTCTGAAGACTGTATTGCTATTCTCTCCTGATAATCTCTCCTCAAGCCTTTATGTTAAAATTAGGTTAAGTCTGAAGAGAAATTCCTATCACCAAAGCAACCATCCTATCTACATCTCTACCCAGATATTCTGCTTTACTTCAGAATATAATGGAAAAAGTATCTTTGCTTCTAACTAAGGCATCCCCACCATTCGTTTGGATGCTATCTGTTATTATTTAAGAAGCTTCATCCTGCATTTGATTTTTTCTGATTTTAGGACAAAGTCTCACATGCAGAATAACCCAAATATAAAATTAGAAAAATATTTAAGGATTTTGATGCATATTGTATGAATAATTTCTCCCAAACTGTAATAATTCCATTTCTACCAATACATGATAATATTCCTTTAGCCATTTAAAAAAAATCTTAATTTTTCTAATTTACTCTATATCTTTGGAATCCATAATTTTAAAATGTATTCTAAGGAAATATTTTAAAATGTACAATTTGTTTTTATGTAAGATACTCCAACCCTTCAGAGCTCAGTTGAGCAGCATGTCAGGTAAGAAACATCTCTGTGCCTGTAGTCACCTTATGTGCCATCAACGTTGTCCTCTGGGCTGACAGAGCATTTGGGGCACATGTACAACAACACTTATTACAACTGTTGAAACTGTTAGTCCAAGTCTAATACTTACAACATGCTTGATAATATTCTAAACACTTTTTGACTCTATAGTTTATTCACAAAAACAAAACTTATGATACGGGAATGACTTTCCATATTTTATCATTGATTCAATTACTACTGCAACAGGACTCATAAACAGCTCAAGATCATGCAAGGAAGAAGTAAGGGAGCTAGAATTCAAAGGCAGGCAGATTGAATTGAATAGTTTCATTGGCAAGTATTTTTTTATGACCTTGATATTAAAATTATATTAAGGTCTCCCAAATACTTAAGCATAAGGGAAATTGAAAAAAATCTTCAAAACTTAGTAAGTTCAAAATTTCAGTATTCATATCATTAGTTTTATATACCTCCCTAACCTGTTAAAATGTTTAAAAAAAAATTACTTGAGATTACAAATCTCTAGCTACAGTGCTGTTTGTACTTTAAGTTGGGAGAAGCAAATCCTTCTTGAACTGAGAACAGAGATACTGCATGAAAATAACTGGGCCCAAACATGAATATCAGATAATAAATGTACTGTAGTCAGGAGGTCTGGTCAAAAGCGAATATGAATTATTGCATATAAGCAGTTCTTTGCAAATGCTTTTGAAGATAATACATGAATCTTAATGATGAAAGACTCAGGTAAGTATATTTTTCATTTTTATCTGACCTGATCAATTAGATCAGGGAAGTTTGCATGGGCCAATTTTTCAATAAATGTTGCATTTTGGGGCGCCTGGGTGGCTCAGTTGGTTAAGCAACTGCCTTCGGCTCAGGTCATGATCCTGGAGTCCCGGGATCGAGTCCCGCATCGGGCTCCCTGCTCGGCAGGGGGCAGGGAGTCTGCTTCTCCCTCTGACCCTCCTCCCTCTCATGCTCTCTGTCTCTCATTCTCGCTCTCTGTCTCTCATTCTCTCTCTCTCAAATAAATAAAAATAAAATCTTTAAAAAAAATAAAAAATAAAAAAATAAATGTTGCATTTTAAATTACATAAATAGAAAATGGGAGAAAAAGGAATCCTGTGCTTCTATAAAATATCAGAAGCACTTTGATAGGAAACAGGGTTATCTGAACAAGCGAATATTTATGGGGAAATTATCCACTTAGTATAGAGATTTCAACTATTTTTTTTATTTTTTTTTAAGATTTTATTTATTTATTTGAGAGAGAGAGAATGAGAGTGAGAGAGCACATGAGAGGGGGGAGGGTCAGAGGGAGAAGCAGACTCCCCGCCGAGCAGGGAGCCTGATGCGGGACTCGATCCCGGGACTCCAGGATCATGACCTGAGCCGAAGGCAGTCGCTCAACCAACTGAGCCACCCAAGCGCCCTAGAGATTTCAACTATTAATCAATAAATCTTTCAGCTGCTGAGAACCCAAAGGAAAGTTAAAAATGTAAATCAAAATATGTATGTGTATAAATAATTATTTTTAAGAAGACTATTTCAGTAGAATCTCTAGTAGAAATGAAATATTTTATTTGAAGCTCAGATTCTAAGAATTCCAGGATATAGCTAAATAAGAAATAAGAAGGATTTGTCTTCGTATAATTTTTAAAGACTGTCATTGTAGAGACAGTGTTTTGAGCCTTAGGCCACAGTTTTGAGAAGAAAAAGATGAGTTTTATTTACTGTGTGTGCACTAATGTCTAGAGTGAACTACTTTTCCAAGTTAAGAATAAACAATATTCTTTAGTCCCATACTTCTGAACATCTTGCAATGCCCTCACACACATGTAGAAATCTAGTAAACACTCATTCCTTGGCACCTGTGTAATAATTTAAACTCTGCGCTTTCAGCAAAAAAAGAAAAAAAAATTGAGAAAAAGACTCATTCTGATTGCCAGTCAAGTAAATGTATCCTTAGGAAAAGAGGGCAAATTTTACCTTGCCTTACACTGAAACAATTTAGTCTGCTTGGACAAAAATGATAGCAGTGGAATCATTTTTCCTATACATTCCACCTTTAACTATAATTACCAAGAAAGAGGATAGGGATGTCTAATTCCACAATAGGAGCCAACAGTGTTATTATTGGCCCAAACTCTGTGGGTCCCATCAGACCAGAGCTCAAACAAAGAGTATCACTACAAAGTTCCCAGAAGGCTAAATAGACACAATAACAAATTTATAGAGTTGGATACTATCTCCTAGGCTTGTTCCTTTGATTATCAAGAAAAATTCCTCCTGAGCACATATCAAGAACCTCAGTGTTGGAGAGTTAGAAATCAAGAAGGAATGATAGCCAAGAGAAGAGAAGAGAAGAGAAGAGAAGAGAAGAGAAGAGAAGAGAAGAGAAGAGAAGGAAAGAAAGAAAGAAAGAAAGAAAGAAAGAAAGAAAGAAAGAAAGAAAGAAAGAAAGAAAGAAAGAAAGAAAGAAAAACAAAAAAAAAAGAAAAAGAAAAAGAAAAAAAATGCAGATTGCAATGAATAATCAGGTTTTGAGTCAGGGTAAACACTAGACAGCCATTTCCCATTACTGGGCTTTTAAAAGATTCTACCCTTTGTTGCTTGGACCAGTCAGCTCCATTTAAATAGCTGAAGGATATATTTGGTTAGATGTTTGCTATTTCAAACAAGAAGTTGTATGATTTCCACTTAAAAAACCCAAGTAGGATGTTGAAATTCATCTTCTTGGATTAAGTAGATTTGGGGAAGAGCTTCCATGGAATGGAAGAAAACACAGTCAAATTCCAGAAAGTACAATTAAAGAAACATCAAGAAAGACACACACTATACAGTCTTACATAGGTTGCCACTTCCTTAGGGGATATCAGTTTGCAGTGAATGTTGGCATATAAAATACAAGGAAATGACCTTCAATTGTTTTCTAAATGCAATCATTCCTATCATTTTCAATGGCGGGTATATTTTGACTGTGTCAGAATGCAAAAGAAAATTGAACTTCTCGGAGGTAAACTTATGTTCTAATCATGGCCAATCTTCAAATATGAAGATCACATAGCTTTATGATGATGCAAAAAATTACAGATACATTTAAAATTTTATGGTACTTTAACTATTTTTTTTTAATGCACTCAAACTCCTTGAAAGCAACGATCTCTGCAGTAATCTGGTTGCACAGCTGCCCAGCATTAGCAAATGTATCCAACAGGGAAAATCACTTAGAGGGTAATGAATTAGATTTCTCAAATTTATCCATGGCTATTATGTGACTAAATGGTATTAGTTATAATACTTTTTGTCACAAACTATAGAAAAAAAGGTTTTAAAAAATAGAATATATTGGCTTAAGTAACTGGAAAGTCCAGAGGGTGTCATTAATTTCAGGCATGGCTGGATCCAGAAACTCAACATCAGAATCAAATTACCCCCTCTTGATCGTTCAGTTCTACTTTCATCTCCACTTGTTTCATTTCCAGGAAGGCTTTCCCTTCATGGTGGCCCTACCTGAGCTCCTAACTTATGCTCTCATCTGTATATTTTAAGAAAAATATTGGAATAAACTCATATTTGATCAAGTGATCTTTCTTCTACCAATCTCTGTTGTGTCCAGCAAGTGAAGCACTTATGGACAAGTCTGGGTCACGTGGCCATGATCCAGGGGCAAAATCAGCATAGCCTGAGAATGAGGGAAAAAAATCAGAGTGTTATCAGATGAATATGGGAAAAGATAATGCACAGATAAATGACCAAAGAACATTTTATAAACCAATCCTGCAAAGCATCTTGCATCTTGCATCTATCACAAGTCATATTTCATTTAGAAGCATAAATGTTTTTAATAGACTATTTTATTTTTATTAAAATAATAGTTAACAGTGAGCAAATGAATATAAAATTTATTTTTATTTTAAATGCAAAGTCCTGTTTCGGCTACTGTCTCAAATAACATTTTCATGCACCAACTCTGAAATCACTATAGAAAGGATATCACCTGTTCTAAAAAATGTTTGTCATTAATGAAGAGATATAAAAAATCAGAACTATAAACTAAGTCATATAATCATTTGGAATGGGCTTGTCATCTTCTCTTTTCTATTATGATCATAGTTGATATTTGGTTAATTATATTTATGAAATAAGACGATTAAATAAGTGGATACCAGATAACACACCAGTATACAAGATTTGCTTGCCTCAAGAATGACCTCATTTTAGTTGCCTTCTTAAAAAAGCCAGTTATGCCAGGAAATAAAAGGAATATTACTTTCAGACTAGTTGGTATTAAAATGAGCCCATTGTGGATGGTGAGGTAGATAAGGAAAAATATATCAGCTTATGAAGCTTTTCTTTGCCTATTTACGTAACTGCATTGCAAAATGGCCACAGTGTCACTTAGGCGTATTACTGACAACCAAGCCACAAGAGCATAGTTCTTGAAACAGCATTTATTTTTATTATTCATACTTTCCTTACTATTACTTAGCACTGACATCTCAGTTCTTTTTAATGGATTTAAGATCCTTCTGTGTATTTGATAAATCAATAGAAGTACTTTACAGGGAAAACATTTCACACTCTTACCATTCTAAAAGATGACACATTATTCCTTCAGCAACACATTTACCTTTTTGTGTTGTTGTTTGTTGCATTTGATTAAGAATTAAAGTGCCACTTTAATGAAGAAAATTTTCTGTCTCAAATATGTCAGTTTTGACATTGCTTTTTTCCAAGTTCAGTAAATCAGTTGTTTTTATATGAAAGACCAAAATAAGAATCAATCTTCCTCAGCTTTCCATTTCTCAGCATGAGAACTCTTAGCTGGTTGTCTACAAAAGGCTAATGAATGAGGCAGAGGAGAAATGCAGACCTTGAAATTCCATTACTTCCTTATGGAAACCGCCACATCACAAATTCAGTATTTTTCAGATCTAGGAACCCAAGGTTTTCAGATTTTTTTTTTTCTTCTGGTGGTGGTATATCCATTGCAATTCAGACATGACGGAAGAGCCCACAAAAAGAAATCATAAAATGAACTATGTACTAGCTGCCATGGTGAAGTCAGAAATGCAGAATAAAATAACTACCTAATTTACTAGTAGCAAGCAAAATATAGAAGACAAAAAACTTATGTCAGCACTTTTATAAAAATAACAATATGCTGTGGCAGAGATGTGGTGTTCTAGTTTGCAAAATTTAATTAAAATTTTAAGTTTAAATTTTCAAGTCACAATAAATGGCAAGACTCCTATTTCTGCCATGGAACAGGTATTCAACATAAATAAGGATAATTTTACCAGCGACACCAAGTGTATGCCTGCATCATTTTTTTGTTGTTGTTTTTTTTCATTTTCATAACCAAAATAATAAGAATGAACTGGTTTTACTCACAGCACTTCTGATGAGTGGTGTCTTTTCTAATGCCTCTTCTCCAACTCTCCCAAACCAGCTCGGTGCCCTACAATTTAATGTAATTCTGACACTATCTACCTGGAGTTAGCATCAGATCCACAAGTTAAGAGATTCCTATAAGACTTAAGATGCTCACAGTCATTAGTCCCAAGTAGTTACCTATACTCCTGACCTACCAGCTATAAATTCAAGGAGTTCCCACAGGTTCCTCAGGTTTTCTAGAATAACTTAACAGAACTCAGGACAGTGCTTTATTTACTATTACCAGTTTATTGTAAAGATACAACTCAGGAATAGCCAAAAGAAAGAGATGCACAGGGCAAGGTGTGGGGGAAGGGGAGTAGAGCCTCCATGCGCTTTCCAGGCACATCACCTTCCCAGGAACTCATTGTGTTCACCGACTTGGAAGATCTCCAAAGCCCCATAGTTCAGGGGCTTTAAGGAGATTTCATTAGGTAGGCATGATCAAATCATTGACCATTGGTGATTACCTCAATCTCCAGACACTCTCTCCTCCCCAGAGGTCAGGTGTGGGACTGAGAGTTCCAACCTTCTAAGCAGCCTTGGGATTTCTGGTGACTAGCCCCCATTCTGCAGTTATCTAGGGGACCAGAGTCACCAGTCACCTTTTTGACATATAAAAGGCACTCTTACCACTTTGGAGATTCTAAGGGTTTTAACAACTGAGAGCCAGGATCCTGGGACAAAAGCCAAATATTTATTTCTTGTTATGCTCCAATTCTTGAGGCCAATATTGCTGAATTAGAATCAGAAAGATATCTATTTAAATGTAACTAAGTGGTGTATGTGTCTAGGTTTTACTTCTATTTGTGGTCAGTGGACCACTAGTGTTAAAATGACTGTGTGGGGGTGCCTGGTTAAGTCGGTTAAGCGTCTGCCTTCAGCTCAGGTCCTGATTCCAGGGTCCTGGGATTGATTCCCACATTGGGCTCCCTGCTCTGTGAGGAGCCTGTTTCTCCTTTTCCCTCTGCCACTCCCCCTGCTTGTGCTCTCTTGCTCTCTCTTTCTCTGTCAAATAAACAAAAATCTAAAAGATAAATCATAAGATAAAATAAAATAATAAAATAAAATAATAACTGTATGAATGGGGGCTCACTTCATTTGAACTGAATCATGATATCCTGAAGAGAGAGAACATGAACAACTAAAATTTCAGAACAAAAAATCAAGCATCTTAGTGTTCAACATGTATTTGATTAGGCATAATTTTACTAGATAATTATTTAATACAGAAAGCTGCAGAGGAAAAAAAATAAGACAAAAATGGGCCATTATTTCTAGTTTTTGATATTTTAAAAAAGAAAAAAAAATGTGATTCAAGATTTCATTTAAGACTGCCTTGGCTTTCCTGAAAATACAATTTAAGCTTACAACTGAGAACAAAGGAGGCCAAGTGTCACACATTCTAAGTTTTGAGAAGTCGACACAGTTGGGGCCAGCTATCTCCTGCTCCCCTCCTTTTGAAAAAAGAAAAGGATTATTAAGTACAGATTAAAAACTTAGCCCTGCCAGCCCATTAACCTGCATTTGAGAAAGGCATGAACTGGCCCTTCTCCCTACTTCCCAATGGAACAAAGAGCATCGGAAACATGCTCAGTTCAGATTTGAGCCAACACTCTCCTCCTTTCTAGACCATTCTCTTGTTTCACAGCACTCTAGAATTCTTTGACCAAGTGGCCTTAAGCCTGTTTCCTGGGCATGCCTGTTTCTCTTTTCCTGTCTGATCTCCTTAGTTCCAATTTCACAGCAGGTATGCATGCCTGAAGAGTAGCCTAGGAGAAGGAGCATGAACGAAGCCTAGATATGCAGGCTGGACTGACTACATGTGATTGCAAGGGGTGGGGAGAATGAGTTCAGGAGTTCAGGGCCCAAGGATGGAGACAGCTCTCCAGATAACCAAGTTCCAGTGAGGAATACTGAGAAAGACTGAGAGCTCTATGATTAAACCTGGCTTTTCAAGTGATTAAGAATGCATATTTTGCAAGGTAGGAAACAATGTTTAACTGTCTGTGCCATGCTTTATAAATCTTACATATTTGGTTCTATAATAAGTTGGCCGCCATTTGTCCTCTTGCCCTAGTCCTTCACATGTTAGAGATGAATCTGTTTGCCATCTTCAATATTTTCATTATCTGGGAAGTATAAGATTAGGAAGATAAATGTAAATCAGCTTTTGGGAAGTGAAGTGCTTAAAAAGTGGGACAAACTTTGGGGTTACCAGGAGACATGCTTTCCTTTCTTGAAGTAACAATAGAAAGCAACAATTGGTTTTTGCTAGATTTTTTGGACATTTGTTTAGATTACAATTACCTTTTTATTAACAGAAAAGATGATTTTTTCTTTTTTATTAAGCCAGGGCAGCCAGGTTTAAAGGCAGGGGGAGAGAAGGATACACATTCCTTCCCTCTTTCCTTCACAATTTTCCTTTTCCTAAGGGACAAAGGAGATGGAAGCTTGAGAATTGGCCTCAGAGAATGGTTGATATTGAATATCAAATGAACAATATACAGTTAACCAGGGAGAAGACTTTAATGATGTCCAGTTAGTTTAGGAAATATCTGTCCTTTTCTCCTCTCATTCTTTACTTTCCCAGTAGATACATTGGAAGTCTCAGAAAGGTAGAGCAAGATAGCCTTCTCACCTCTGGGAACCAGAGCTCCAGCAAGGGTCTTCACGAGGAAGGGTCTATACCTGACTAAGATATTGGGGTTTAAAAGCAAAGGACCAAGTCTTAAACACTAAAATGTTACTGTGAGGAAATATATATATATAACAGAAATTTGTCATTTAATATATCATTTTTGGAAAGGCTACCCAATGGAAAAGGGAGTTTTTACAAAGTGAATTTAGGTTGGTTATTTGAAGAAATAAATAATGTCCTATTTATATCCGAATAGGATGAACTGAGAATCTTTGGTAAATTTCTTACACATACAATCTTGGACAATTTAAATAGTATAGGAAGTTGCTAAATAAAGCAAGAAAACTCATTTAAAAAAGAGTAGAGAGGATGGGGGAATTAGAGAGAGATCATAAAGATTATGATTATTAGTCCTGGAAAGAGATTGCCTAAATTTGAAATCCTCAACTAAATATGGGCATTTGACTTTGGCATCTTACTTAATCTCCATGTCTTTCAAATTCCTCAATTCTATATTTTGCTTTGAAGATTAAATGGAAAAAAATATACACATCTATTTAGTGAACTTATCTTTTAACAAATATTAGGTGTTACCTTTAAGATTATGAGAGTGAAAAGAAGGTAGATGGGCGCCTGGGTGGCTCAGTTGGTTAAGCGACTGCCTTAGGCTCAGGTCATGATCCTGGAGTCCCTGGATCGAGTCCCTCGTCGGGCTCCCTGCTCGGCGAGGAGCCTGCTTCTCCCTCTAACTCTCCCCCCTCTCATGTACTCTCTCTCTCTCTCTCTCTCTCTCTCATTCTCGCTCTCTCAAATAAATAAATAAATCTTAAAAAAAAAAAAAAAAAAGAAGGTAGACTTTAGTCAGAAAGTTGAGTTTGAATCAACCTATATCAAAAGTGATTATCTGGCACTGAACCACTCAAAATTTCTGTCAGTACCAACTGTGAAATTTTAATAACAATATCTGTATCAAAGAGGTGCTTGAAGGATTAAATTAAATAGAGTGATTGGCAGCACATAGCTCTGATTTGGCACATAAAGTTGTCTAGGATATATGAGTTGATCTATGTCTCCCTTAATGATTTTCTAATAATACCAAAATGTCTATGTATTGCAGTCATTTAGGAATTTCTACCATACATAATGCATTGGAATAAAATGGTTTTCTACAATCCCATTTTTGAAAAGGTGGTATAATGTTATGGAAACTAAAGAGGCTCTAGGTCATCAGAACACCTCATTTCATTATATTTTGAAGTTGTGATTCAAGGAAGAGGAAGTGGTGGTTTGACAGGAAGCCCATTTGGAATTCATTGTACATTTGTAAGCAACACAAAGGGAGAACATCTCTGACTTGGACTAAGGAAGCATTTTCTAAACCAAACCCCTCACCACAAACCAAAAACCAAAAAATTGATTAATGTGTAACATCCAAATTAAGAATTTTTGTGCAACACAAGATATCATATACCATGCAATGGGTTGCCATACTGGAAAAATATATTAATGGTACTCAAACCAAGTCATATCAGAATATACTTTTTTCATGTTTTCATTAAAAAAACATTTTTCTCAGTGCAATCATTTCTCTTGCCCTTTTATGTAAAATTTCAGTGCCACTATTGCTCCTTCTTGGTGAAATTTCAACCTTCCCTTCTGCCTTTGTTCTTTTTTCTTCTTAATACTTACTACTCTTCAACACGATGCTTTTTTACAACATTATGTTGTTTTTCTTTTTTTCTGATGTATCTTCTTTACTAACTTCCCAATAATCAAAATAGGATTAGGAAGAAGTGTGTATCTTTCTAATCAAGATGGAAACTTTTAAGAGAACATGATTTTATTGATTGGGATTTTGGTCACTACTATATCTCTGGTGCCTAGAACAGTATCTGGCACAAAGGTAGTAATCAATGAGTAAGTGAATTAATGAAGGAATAAATATTTAGGAATTACTGCAAATCAACAAAATTAGAGAATCTAATAAAAATGTGTACAGGATATCAACAGGCAATTTAAGAAGGACTACTAAAAAGCCAATGGAAGATACTCAAATTCGTTAGTCATCAGAATAATAAAAATAAAAACAACAATGAAATATCACTTTACTGAATAGACCATTAAAGTTTATAGAGCTAGATATATGAAAAAGACTAAGTAATATACAAATTATTATGCTTAGCTGATGAAATCATAGATTCCAGCCATTCTGAAGAGCAATTTGACAGTAATTTGTTCAATTAAATGTAAAGTACCATATGACCTAGAAATTTGTCTCTTGGGCACACACACACCACCACCACCATCTCACACAGATCCAGAAAGGAGCTGTCAACAGGATGTATATTGCAATTGTGTTGAAGAGATAGAGGGGATCTTGGTGTTAATTACTGAGAGAGTGGATGAATTTATACTAAAGGATACTAGGCAGTGCAATGATTGTATATAATCACAGGAACATGGCTAAATCTTAAAATAGCTGAGTGAAAAATATAAAGAACAGATTGAAAATGCACAACCTAACTAATGCATGAAAATGAAAATGAGTATACCAAGAAATGCAAGAAGAGATCTATCTGTCTATCATCTATCTATCTATCTATCTATCTATCTATCTATCTATCTATCATCTATCTATCTATCTATCTATAATACAATAGAGTAGTTGCATAATGAATATGGAGAGGGATAAGATTGGAGAATACAAATAAAAGGAAATAAATCCTTCCATCATTCAGTTACGGGAAGCACCTTAAATGAACCAATGGTAATGGTGTACTGTAATTAGGTGTGTGATTAACGCAATTCTATGTACCTGAGACCTGAAATCTAAGAGGTGAGTGAATAAAATTTTAAAATTAAGTATTCCTATCTTTAAAAAAAGAGAAAGGAAATTTCTAAATTTAATTTGAAAGCAAAGCAAAAGTTAAACTAAATTATAGGAAAAATGTGTGTAACAGATATAAGAGAATTTATACCATGAAATTTTAGAAGTTCTTATAAATTGATAAAATATGTAAAGGGTACAAATAGCATTCACTAATAAAACTGCAAATATTCAATAAAAAATAAACGTATTTAACAGTACTGATAATCATGAAAATGAACTTTGAATCTTGGTTAAGAAACCATTTTTTTACCTACCAAAATGTCATTTTATTTATTCATTATTCAGTACGAATAGTCAGCCTTATGAGGTGCAGAAGAACACACAGTTCTATGCATTCTGGGATCAGTACATATTGGCATAGACTTTCTTGAGGGATGTTTGGAAAAGAAAAGTGTTTATAGAGAAATTCCACTTATTAGAATTTATCTTAATAATCAGAAATCGACACAGAGATCTATGAACAATATTGAGACCAGATATAATATTGAGAGTGGTAAATGATTAAAATAATCTAAATACCCAAGAAAATGAGTTAATTAAAAATATGGTATACTCTTTTGAATAAATAATATGAAACCATGAAGTATAGTGTTCTGACAGAAAAATGATAAGAAAATAGTATTTTTAACAACTATGAAGAAAAAGTAGATGTCAAAAGAGTTGTGCAGTATATTATCAAAACCATTTTAAAAGAACACTATATAGGGCGCCTGGGTGGCTCAGTTAGTTGAGCGTATGCCTTCCGCTCGAGTCGTGATCCTGGAGTCCCAGGATGGAGTCCCACATCGGGCTCCCTGCTCAGTGGGGAGTCTGCTTCTCCCTCTGCCCTTCACCGTGCTTGTGCTCTCCCTCACTCACTCTCTCTTGCTCTCAAATAAATAAATAAAATCTTTAAGAAAATATAAAAGAACACTATATATATATGTACATATATACATACTATAGAAAAGTTAAAATTTTCATGCATATTTAACATCACAAATTGGACCTGTACATAAGTAGATCAGTTGCTTGCTCTGAGGGGTGATTTTGCTTTTTTTTTTTTATGCTTTTCTCTATTTACAAATGCTTTACTATATACACACACAATGTATATATGCTTATACACTGTGTGCATATGAGAGGTTAATTAACAGTAAAACAAAGTTGTCCTTTAAAAAAAAAGATTGGTTTATTTATTTAAGAGAGAGAGAGCAGGAGGAGGGGCAGAGGGGGACAACCAGACTCCCTACTGAGAGGAGAGCCTGTTGCGGGACTCTATCCCAGGACCCTGAGATCATGACCTGAGCTGAAATCAAGAATAGAATTCTTAACTAATTGAGCCATCCAGGGACCCCAAGGTGTCCTTTTTTTAAAATGAGAACCCTGCTATAAAAATAATTTTGTGATGCTCATTGAGATCTAGACAAAAGAACACTTTAAAAATTTGTTTTGGATTTTCTTTTAAATTAAGCTCTTATTCCTAAACAGTTAAATCAATACAAATAGATTCCCATTCTCCAAACTGGTCTTAGAAAGAAATACACCAATGATACGAATCTGAAACAGCTATGCTAGAAAGAAGCCAGCTTCAAGTCCTTCACTGACAACACCTGAGGAGTGAAGGTAGAGATGGTGGAACTATAGAAATTCGAATATTTGGTCACAGAATGATTTGTTTTGACAGTCCAGTTCAAAACCACGTATTTAGCAGGTAATGGGGATGGGGCGAGGTTGCATAGTTAAGGACTGAGTTAAGCTTTGCCATAACATTCTCTGGAACTTACCTCAACTCTGAGGGAGAAGTGCCTGAAATATAAAAATATTCTATATTCTATCCTAGGTCCAACATCAGAAACATAAGTATGGGCAAGTGGGGGTTGGCAACAGTGGAGGAACTGTTTGTCCATAACACACAAATAAGTAGGCTACATTTTTTTTTAAAGCTTTTGGCATATGAAGTTCTATCGCCATAAAAGTCATATGGCAAATATTTACACCAAAAACTATTTATCACAACACTTTTTATAATAGCAAAACTTATGATTATTGTATATTAAACAAATTATGTCAATATGTTAAACTTTACCTATCATTTGATGGTACTATTGTATATACTTTCTTCTTTCTAAATTTCTGAGTTTTGTAAATTATCTTCAGTTGTTAAGACATATATTTTGAAAAAAGTTAAGTTTGTAAAGTGAGAAAATGCTAAGTGGCTTGGAAGAAAGAACCGATCATTTAAAATGTGCTGAATGATGTTTTATATTGAGAAATACATTTTCCCAGATTAATGGTTTAGTTTATTGTAATCATTGGCACCCAAAAAATCAAGGAGATTAATGGAAGTATATAGTTAAATACTTGATTTCATAATAGGTAAGTGGGATTGTAATCAAGATGGAGAGGTTATGGGCACCTGGGTGGCTCAGTCGGTTAAGCATCCGCCTTTGGCTCAGGTCATGATCCCATGGTCCTGGGATTGAGCTCTGCATCAGGCTCCCCGCTTGGTGGGGAGTGTGCTTCTCCCTCTCCCTCTGCCCCTGCTTGTGTGCATGCTCTCGCTCTCTCAAATAAATAAAAGTCTTTCTAAAAAAATATGGAAAGGTTGCAAAAAATATCAAATTAATTTATTGAATTATAGAAAAATATCATTTATGTTTTAATAAAGAATCCTGTGTATTTGTTTCCTATGACCAACTTTGGTTTCTTACCAGCTTCAGTCTGCAATTCACAAAACATTGCCAATCTCCCTTGCTATAATATATCCAATATTCTTTGTGCTCATATATCATAAATTACTTTGAACAATAACAAGAATTTACTTTTAAAAATGATAAAGCCTAAAAAATAGAACATGCTAAGCAATCTGATATTAAATTAATGTACTAGAGCAGTTTTCATGCTTTCTATATTTAGAACTTCATCCAAAAGAACCCAGAAAGACCAGGTTCTTATTCTGGTTCTGTAATTATGGTTCTGTATTTTATTGGCTAAATTATTAAATCTTTCAATACCTCAGTTTTATCATGTGTTACATGAATTTTTATGTCCCTCCTAGTTCTGTAATTGCAGTACATTTCCTATCCTAACCATGTGCAATCAGGTTCAGATAATTTTCTTTCCCTAGAATCAAAAAAGACAGCAAAACATCGCTTTGCAAGTTATTTTTCCTGCTCTAAAGCAAGACTGAAAAAGAGCCATCACACATTGCTGTGAAACCCTGACCACTTAATCACACTATGAAAGCAGCCACCAAGCACCTGGCGAGGGTGTCAGGAAGATTGTTAGTTTCCTGGGCATCCTGAACACGTTTCTGCCAGGCCTGCTTCCAAAATGAGTCATTGTCCCTCTCTTCTCTATCTTGTTCTATGACGTTCAGAGGATCACAGTCAGCTAGGTATCCTTACATAAGGATCCCTGTTGTATGCCAGTCCTTTCTTGTCCTGCACACTATTTACCACTCCAGTACTTTTTTTCCTTTAATTATTTCTGAATTCCTTGTTGTGGATCTGTTTTTCTGCCCTTGTATCTGTTGCATGTTCCTATTTGCGTTCCATTCCTCTTATTATGTGAGCGTTGTTTGACTTGAGGCTTGGTACATCCCACCTCCCCTGGAAAGTAACATTGCAGTGAGTATAAAGCACTTATTACAGGAAAGTCATGAACATCACAGTAGCCTGTTGTTGGAAATGACCTCAATTTTCATTCAGTGAAATTCATTCATGATTTAGATTTGGGAGTAACTAATAACTTGCTCTTCTGTATATTTTTAAGAAAGAAGGCTCACAGTGAACCCAACACCAAGCCCAACCCCACTATTGGCTCAGAATCTTTCAAGCAAATGAGAAGCAAAAGAACCAAACCTCCAATCCACTTCTATATAAAATAAATCAAAATAGTTATCATTGTGGCAAACTGCATAATTTACCTGAACAGTAAATTAAAATTTTCTGCCATGGTATAATTCAGCAATTTTTCAATCTCTTATAAGATTTTCTAATGGCCAGTCAGAAAGCATTAAATGTCAGAGGAGACATTCAGTGCTACTTCCTTGAGAATCGAATTGAACTAAAGGTGAAAAAGTTTTGAATGGTGCACTTTTAAAAAGTTTTTCACTTGCATGTGCATATAAAAACAGCAGAATCATTCATTTTCATGTTTTATATAAAACAGAAGATTTCAAAGGAACTTTGTGTTTTCAGGGCTGCTTCAGGCTCTCTGCCCAGACTTTCCAGGGATATGCACACACACTGTCCGCTACTTTAAGGAGCACTTCAGAGGAAAAGTTGGAGAAGCAGTCATTTAGTTGAAAGAATAATAAACTTAGTCCTGGAAGAACTGAGAACAAATTCTAGCTTTGATATTTACGAGCTATGTCACCTAAACTCTTAAACCTTCAATTTCTCCTTCTGCAAAATGGGGGGCATACTAGAAGCTTTATAAGTAGATGAGAGGATTCAGCAAGTTAGTACATCTGAAATAACTTGGAAAGCTATGAAGCGCTATTTAAACGAAAAGTTTTGTTTGGAGCAAGATTAAAACACATATAAAAACCAAGGCTTACGTTGACAAAATATGCTATCTAAATAATGTACTTGCATATTGAGTTTTGCACACGTCCCTTGATAGTCCCAGAACTTCATGCTATCTTGCTCCCATGCAATCTCCCTCCCCCAAATTCCCTGTCGGCTTTGATATTCAGTCTTGCTTTAGCAACTGGCATTTGTAGGTGTCATGTCTTATTTAACTGACTAATACCCTTGAGCTATTCACAAAGCAGCTGTTTTTCCTTTTTTTCTAACACCTGCTACATATAGACATTTAGTGAAAGCTTCCTGAATAAATAAAGGAATTAATGAATAACTGAAATTATAAACCTTGGCTTCAGTCTATGGTTTCAGGAATCAGGCTGAGTATGAATCTTGCGTCTACCACTTACTAGCTCTGTGTTCTTAGACAAATTATTTACCTAGGACCTAAAATGCCTACCTAGAATATGGGAATTACAGGCATTTTTTTGAATATTAAATATGACTATGTATATAAAGTGACAGCATATCTTTTGTCACATGCGAAGTATTCAATAAATGGTCATTTCTATCAACGATAGCTATATAAGTAGAAAAGACGTAACAGCATGACACTTGTTACATGTTCTTATCTATAAAAGCACAGATTTTCTGCCAACTTCTAGAACTCATGGGTTTATGATTTAGTCTAAGTCAGATTTTAATTCATCTCTTCAAACAGAAACTCACTGTGAGCATCTCTCCCCCACCACCTCACTCCTACTCTGCCTCCTTCAGTAGCTTTTATGGGTCATGTAATGGTTCCAAATCCTGGTTCTTTCCTATCCACCCTGTCACTCCCTCCTTTCGCTTCCACATGATTTAACGCAATGCATTTTCATGAACAACTACTTTGTTATGAAGATGCTTATCTTTATGTTAATGGTCTTCAAAAAATATGTTCATAAATTATTGTTTTCACTTTTTAAATTTATTTCCATTTTAAGTAAACTGCTAGCCATGCAAGTTTTTTAGTTCAGTTCAGTTTGAGTAATTCTTTGTGTAAAGTAGGTGTTCAATATATGTTATTGATTGCTTTAAAAATGCTTCCCATTACCTCTACAATTACAAGAAAAGGGTATTTATTCAAGCATAAAAAAGAACTTCCTGACTGCAGTATCATTAGATTCATAAAGAGTTGATCCACTGAGGCAGATTATCTTCTTTCCATGATGTCTTTAAAAATGGGAGAGGCATTCAAATGATTTCAATAACTTAAATGCTATTCTGATACACTGATACTAAATTAGCATGTCTTCCAGCCCCAGAATATAGGTCCATTTTTTTAATAGAATACTAGGAATTAGGAGGAAATCGAAAGTTTTCATATACAGAAAGGCTGATAGTATATTGCACTTCCTTTTGTAATATTTTAGAGCCAAATATTTCACTCAATTCAAATCAATGAAAAATAAAATAATTGAATTGCTACTCTGTTTCAGGACCAGGCTAGAAACTGAAAAATGAGAAGCCACGGACTTTTTTTCTCAAGATGCTAAATGTCTATTTGAGAAGACAGCTATATAAAAAATACCACTCACCAATAAAAGTATGCACTAAATAATAAACAATAAAGAGAGAAAGTCAGCATAGAGAAGTGACTGATTAGCTCTGAGGGAGGTTCAGAGGACATACTTAATGATAACAGCTAAGCTGGGTCTGAGTTTTGAAGGATTAATAGAAGGATGTCAGAGCAGGCCAGAAGGGACTTTCCAAACAAACGGAACATGCAATTTGATAGAGTGGAAATTGCAAGAGATGAAAGGGGCAAGAGATAGGAAAGGGTCAGATTAGGAGAAGTTGCGTGGTTCAACCACAGAGATATGAGAGCAATAACGCAGTAAATGAATATAAATCTCTAGAAATAGGCAGTTAGATATAAGCACTGTTCTGACAAGCATTACTACGTGTTGCCCATAATACAGTGCCCCACAAAGAATCCAGGAACAGGTGACACTATTCCTCCATTTACAAAATGCACTAGTTTAGCATAACCACTTGATACTTCACTGATGGCATTTTTTTCAACCTCCAATATCATAAATTTTATTTCAAAGTTAAGATGTTTCTTCCTATCTGAAGAAGCAAAAAAAAAAAAAAAGTTCTTTTAATTCCTGCAGATGTGCTTGTTTCTGAGTGTTTTGTAGAATCTGCCACCAGAAACTACAATCCAGAATTTGCAGTTCAAAGTATCAGATAGGAAGAGCTTTCCCTAAATTTATTCTAATCAAAAGAAAGCCACCTGCAGTTACTCATGTGATAGGGTATCATGAAGCTGATTAAGGATGATTTGCTTCACTAAAAAGGCTTTCAGAAGAACAATTGGAAAAGTTGCAGCAGGCAAGGACAGAGGGGAGTGTGTTAAAATAATCTTTTGCTTGTTCTGTTTTGTGAAATATCCATCTTGACAAAATAGTGAATATTAATTATTACAAGAAAGCATAATTCAGTAAATGGAGACTTGTCACTTAAAATGATGGTGAGAAATCTACTAAACACTCAGTGGTGTCAGTATCTTTCTCAATTGCTAATGCTTTATCCGTTTCCAGGTTTATCTGCATCCTTCCAAATGTATTGGAACTACTCTCCTGGAGCCACTTTCCTCCTAATCAGTAAACCCAGTAGCTTTTCTAAGCCTTGCAACTTGTCCTCTTTGAGGCCACCACCATCTCTCCCAAAACTCTCCTCCCTGACCTTTTCTCAGAAACACTGCTCTTTTCTAGCGATCCTTTTACCCTTTAACCCTTCCCGAGCAGACTCTTCCACTGGAGTCCAATTCTTTTCTGGTATCCTAAATAAAATTATTTCTGTAACTTCTATACTTTAGCTACTTCTCTGCTGCCCTGGTTTCTCATCTTACCCTAAATTTTCAGCAGCCACAAAGGCATCAGAAGGGGAATGTTCTGATGTTGGTTCCCCAAAACAAATATAGCCAGAACTTAACCTCATCTTGTAACCGCAATAGGCTTCTCTTCTTGGGCATCTCTCTCTCTGCTGATGGGGCTTCACTCACAGAAGCTGAAAATCTCAGAGAATGCTCTGTTTCTCTTCATATCATTTCCTCCAAATCCAGACTACTAATTTTAATGGGAATGCTTCAAAAGCAATACCTCTTCTAAGCTCTTCTTCCTTAGACTCCTAGTTTGACACTGGAGTTCTGGGCCCCATCATCTCTCTTCTTTAAACTATCGCACACACAGTGCTGATATATTGATATTTTAAACATCCATTTGTTCAAAACTTCAAATCTTCACTATTTTCCACAATGTCTTCATTAGCAATAAAAGCCTTATACTTTGACCCCACCACTCTTTCCACCATGACTTCCCAGAGCTTCCCACCATGTATTTTCGCCCATCATTAGTGCTACTTACTGTTTCAAGTTCAGCATTTTTTACCTGCTCTTGTTTTTTTCCCAAATTTCTGTGCTTCAAAACCCAATTCCACATGCATATGCTATGCAATCATTCAGCTTCTCTTCAAATGCCGTATCTGGAATAGAGCTGTCCATGATTACTCAGGTTAGAAGGTAGTATTTCTCTGAGCAGAGTTCCTGGTAGGTAACTGCAATGGCACAAATGGCTTTTTATCTTACACAGAGAGAGTCATGGGGAGGCTAGATTACATATATCCCTTGATAATTGTGGGGTAAAAGAAAGGAACACTAAATTTTCTATTTTCCTATGGGTTTTGAAATTTATTTAAAGACAACATAAAATTGACATTTAAGTTAATCATAGGTTTCTAGAGCCCTATTGAATCCCTATCTTCAAGAAATTAGGAAAAAAAAAGAGATTAGGCATTAATTCCTTTTTGATCCATTGAATATCTAATATATATACATATTTTAAAGAGTCTCTCGGGCGCCTGGGTGGCTCAGTCGGTTAAGCGACTGCCTTCGGCTCAGGTCATGATCCCGGAGTCCCTGGATCGAGTCCCGCATCGGGCTCCCTGCTCGGCGGGGAGTCTGCTTCTCCCTCTGACCCTCCTCCCTCTCATGCTCTCTGTCTCTCATTCTCTCTGTCTCAAATAAAAAATAAATAAATAAAATAAAATAAAATTTATATCCAGGGGTGCCTGGGTGGC
>NC_138370.1:8369898-8393752 GCF_054177405.1 Leptonychotes weddellii
GATATCTTGTTTTCTTTTTTAAGTTTACCTACTTGAAATGTGGTTCTAACTTTTGTGATGTGGTTCACTTTTCTATTTTGTTGCCATATGGAATGTATGTGGTTTTTTGTTGTTGTTGATCAAGAATACTTTATATCGTGGGCGCCTGGGTGGCTCAGTCGGTTAAGCGACTGCCTTCGGCTCAGGTCATGATCCTGGAGTCCCGGAATCGAGTCCCGCATCGGGCTCCCTGCTCGGCGGGGAGTCTGCTCCTCCCTCTGACCCTCTCCCCTCTCGTGTGCTCTCTCTCATTCTCTCTGAAATAAATAAATAAAATCTTTAAAAAAAAAAGAGTTGGAGGGGCGCCTGGGTGGCTCAGTCGGTCGGGCGACTGCCTTCGGCTCGGGTCGTGATCCCGGAGTCCCGGGATCGAGTCCCGCATCGGGCTCCCTGCTCGGCGGGGAGCCTGCTTCTCCCTCTGACCCTCCCCCCTCTCGTGTGCTCGCTCTCATTCTCTCTCTCTCAAATAAATAAATAAATAAATCTTTAAAAAAAAAAAAGAGTCTCTTTTTCCTTGTTCCCATGTTTTTAGGTCAAGATGGGGTCAACAACAGAATAAAGGCATTCTGTCATATTTAAATCTTTCCTTAACTTATGTATATATGCTGCCATTCTACTTTTCAATTTATATGGATAGAAAAGAAGGAATAAGATAAAGAAATAGGAATTAAAATCTATGTACATGAATAGAATAGTACTAAAAGATTTCAAAAACTCTCACTCAGTAAACCATCACATTAACCACGTGGGTTAAGAAGATTGAGACACATTTTTGCAGGATGGGAAACTCATGGTATTAATGGCTATTAGAACTTGAACTCAGTGGTCTGACTCCAAATAAGGCTTATATCCCTAAACCATTCCATTTCTGGTCAGCTACAATTTCTTTAATTCCCTAACTGCCACAATCTGTAACTTTTTAAGTTGCATCTGAGATTAAATAATCTCTCAATTTTCTAAGATTTTATGGCAAAAAATTGCAAATTATTTTTCTGGGTGGTGGTGACAAAATCAGTTACAGGAATGTATTTCCTAACTACACATGCTCAGAGTTTATCAGAATCTTAAAAAGACAGGTATGCAAGAATTATGAGGGAATTTCCAAGAGTCCGTATCTGACTCTACTATTTCCCACTGGTGGAAGAACCAATATAATAAGAATTCTGTGATTTCTATGTAGAATCAAGTAACAGTGAGCCTGTGTCTGAAAGATATCAGGCACTATGGAAAACAAGAACTTCCTCTAAAACTCAATTTAGCAATAATCCGAATGCACAGCTTACATAGAGAATGTATTCAATTTTTCAATTGCCTCTTGATATTTTTATAATTTTTATAAATGTCATATAGGCAAAATGGTAAAATAACATAGCTATACAAATATATAATCATATAGATCATTATATAAATTTAATTTTTGAGGGGCATGTAGTCTCAGATTATATTTGTTATAACCTTTGAATGTTCACTTTTATTTATCAATATAATTTTTTAGAAGATAACAGAATTCATTCAAAAAAACTCATGAGTGGATAAGCCCCAATTTCACCTTGTGATTTAAACAAAATAACTGTTTCAGGTAGACAACAGTTTCTTGAGTAAAAACATTCAGGAAGTAAGGCAATTTACGAATTTTGCATTATTTATACATGTTAACTCTCACAGATTTATGAGTGAACTCTAAGTAGACAACACATTTTTATATAAAATAATGGCTTGAAGGAATGGCTTCTATTTGTCTACTCTTTATACCACATTTTAATAAAAACAGCAAAGATACTTCTTAGCAGCCAAAATCCTATATGCAATAACCCTAAGCTGTTTAAAAGTGGATTTCTTGACTCTGTTTTTAAAGGAAGCAATTTCTGCTGATTCTTGTTAGAAAATAATTTTATTACCACCCATGTACTGCAAATATGTTCCTAATCACCACAAAGATGGCTTCAAAATATCTTTTTTTCAGCTTTATTGAGGAAGAATTGACAAATAAATTTGTAAGATATTTACATGTAGACAACGGAAGGGAAGGTGACACCATTATTCTCTTTCAGCAGTGGCAATGACATGAACCAATGGCAGGCATAAATTTGCATCATTTTGTGATCATCCTCTCACTTCAGTTCTGTAGACAGTTGAGATCATAGGCAGTACTTTCCTGAGAATCATGTACTTTCTTGATCTCTTGAATAGAGATCTCATTTGAAAGACCTCGAATGCCTGTTGTTTTACTAACTAAACACTGACTGATTCAGTTAGTAGTAATTTGGCCAATGTATATATTTATCTTGTGGTCAGGGTCATTTAATTTCCAAATATACTGCTTCACCATCTGTTAGTAATTTGTTATATTCCCATTCCAGAAAAGATTATTCAGTCCTACATACAGAAAAACTGATATACAACGTGAGGTAGTTCTCAATTCATCTCACCCTTTGGTTCCAAGGATTATGATTAGGGTTACATAAATTTTAACCCCATCTTCACATAATCATTCTGGGTTGTATCATTTATTTTATTAATTAAGGTATCTGATATATAGAAGAATAATAAAAATCTCAAAATAATGTTAGCATTGTTCAGGATTTCCCCACCGTGAGAGGTGGGTCCAACATGGCACTCACAATCCCATGAAGCAAAATCAGGATTTCTTTTTTTCTTCAAAATCTTCTGTGAGCATATTCCAGAGTTCTTGAATTAAGCTAGAAAATAAACTCAGTGTAGGTGGGTGGTATGCACCCAAACAATGCTAATAGGTACAACAGTCCCAAATAAAATATGTTGGGAGAACAAAAATCAAATCAGTCACTGACTACCCTTCTTTTGAAAAACCACCTGTTTATGAGAGACTAGGACATGTTTAGCTTTCCCTAAGACATCTGGATAAGAAAATAAGCTGTTCCTCAAATTTGAGTTCCAATGCATCCAAGTGAAGTGAAGTGGTAATGCAGTCTTTGAGCAAGAATAGCCATCATCTGAAGAAAGGTAGAGTGGAAAGAGAAGGAAGTAAAGAAAAAAAAATTTAAAAGGAATTATAATAAAAATACAAAGGGGATAGTTAGAGAGAAGGAAAGAAAAAAGGAATATAGAAAATAAAAATATGCTTATTTATTTTAACAGTGGTTATAGGATGCAGTTAAATGCAGCTACCGTGATAAAATATTCAAGTGTTCACTATGACATCAACTTCTTGTCTAGGGCTCTTCCATTTTGGAATGCATTTTATTTGAAACCTGCTCTAAACAAGAAAGGAACTACCGCCCCATCTCTGAAAAGGAAAATGGGTTTGTTAGGTCCTAACAAAAATTAAGAATGTTTATCTGTAACCAAAGGGAAATATGAGATCTCATGTAAACAAAGGTGATTGTTTGATATAATAACTTCATTTTTGGACAAAAATCTAAGGTCTTATGCTTCACTCAAACGAATATAGAAAATAACTGTTTAACAGTCACTTTCCTGACAAAGGTATATAGCTATTTTTTAACAGACAAAACAATGAGTAGCAATTATAGAACAATGGACTTCTCCTGAATAGTATTTTTTTTTTTAATTTTGAGGTACAACTAACAAAATTGTAAGATATTTAAAATATACAAAATGATAATTTGCTATACATACACATTGTGGAAGGATTCCCCCACCAAGTTAATTAACACATCTGTCACGTCGCATATTTACCTATTTACTTTTTTTTTCCTTTGGTGAGAACATTTAACTTCCATTGTCTTAGGAATTTTATTGTACAATACAGTGTTATCAACTGTAGTCATAATATTATACCTTAGCTCCTAAGACCTTATTCATCTTGTAACTGAAACTTTGTACCCTTTTACCAACTCCCCCCTATTTTCCCCACCTCCATCCCTTGGCAACCACTTTTCTACTCTGTTTCTAGTTCAATTCTTTTTCTTTTTAACTATTCCTCATATAAGTGATACCATATAATATTTGTCTGTATTTGTCTATCTCTGTCTGGCTTATTTCACTTAGCATAATGCTATTCAGTTTCATCCATGTGGTCACAAATGTACATATACATAAAATCTTACATTTTCTTTATTAATTCATCCACTGACAGACAGGTTTTTCCATACTTGGCTATGGTGAATAATGATGCCATGAATATGGGAATACAGATATGTCTTCAAAATAATGATTTCATTTCCTCTGGGTACATACCCAGAAGTGGAATTTCTGGATCATGTGGTAGTTCTATTTTTAATTTTCTTAAGGAAACTTCATACTGTTTTTCATAGTGGCTGTAAAAGTTTACATTTCCAAAAGCAGTGTACATGTGTTCCCTTTTTTCTAAATCCTTGCCAGAATTTATTACCTCCTGTTTTCTAGATAATAGCCACCTTAACAGGGGTGAGATGATCTCATTGTGGTTTTGATTTGCATTTCCCTGATGATTTGTAATGTTGAACACTTTTTCTTGTACTTATTGGCCATCTGTATGTCTTTGGAAATTATCTGCTCACGTTTGCCCCTTTTTCTTTTTCATCTCTTTGTTTTTCTATTGAGTTGTATGAGAGTTCTTTGTATATTTGGATATTAACTTCTTACTGGATAGGTTTACAAATATTTGCTTTCCCATTCCATAGTTTTGTTTTGTTTTTTTTTTTCATTTTTTGATTCTTTCCTTTGTTTAGCAGAAACATTATAGTTTGATGTAGTCCCACTCATTTGATTTGCTTTTGTTGCCTTTAATTTTGGTGTCAAATCCAAAAACTCATTAGTAAAACTGATGTCAAGGAGCTCACCTACTTTATATTCTTCTAGGAATTTTATGGTTTCAGATCTTACATTCAAGTCTTTAACCCATCTTGAGTTGACTTTTGTGAGTGGTATAAGGTAGGGGCCCGGTTTCACTCTTTTGCATGGAGATGTCCAGTTTTCCCAACAGCATTTATTGAAGAATTTGTCCTTTTCCTCTTGTGTATTCTTGGCTTCTTTACCATAAATAAAATGACCATACATGAGTGGCTTTATTTCTGGACTCTCACATCTATTCCAACTGATCTAAATGTCTATTTTTATGGCAATACCATATTATTCTAATTACTATACCTTTGTAATATAGTTTTAAATCAGGAAGAGTGATACCTCCATCTTTGTTTTTCCTTCTCAAGATCGCTTTGGTTATTTGGTTTGTTGTTGTTGTTTTGTGGTTCCATATAAATTTTAGGATTGTTTGTTCTATTTCTATGAAAAATACTATTGGAATTTTGGTAGGGATTGCAGTGCACCTGTAGATGGCTTTGGATATTATGGACATTTTAACAATATTAATTCTTTCCATCCATGAACATGGGATATCTTGTAATTTATTTGTATCTTCTTCAATTTCTGTCATCAGTGTCTTACAATTTTCAGTGTACAGATCTTTCATCTCCTTGGTTAAATTTATTCCTAAGTATTTTTTTTTTTTGATGCTATTGTAAATGGAATAGTTTTATTAATTTCTCTTTTTGATGGTTAATTGGTGTATAGAAACATGACTTGTTTTTTGCATATTGATTTTGTATCCTGCATCTTTACTGAGGTTATTAGTTCTGAGAGTTTTCTGGTGGAATACTTAGGGTTTTCTTTTCTTTTATGGAGGGGTGGTTTCTTTTCTTTTTAAATTATTTTATTTTATCTTTTTTTTTAAAGATTTATTTATTTTAGAGATGGGGGAGGGACAGAAGGACAGGGAGAGACAGAGAATCTCAAGCAGACTCCCCGCTGAATACAGACACCAACTCAAGGCTTGATCTCACTACACTGAGATCATGACCTGAGCCAAAATCAAGAGTTGGATGCTTAACTGATTGAGCCGCCCAGGTGCCCCTTATTTTTTTTTTTTTAATGTGGAGCCCAACATGGCCTTGAATTCATAACCCTGAGATCAAGACCTGAGCTGAGATCAAGAGTCAGTATTTAACCAAATGAGCCACCCAGGTGGCCTTACGACTTTCCATATATAATAATATGGCATCTGCAAATGGGAGATAGTTTTACTTTTTTCTTTTCCAATTTGGCTACCTTTTATTTCTTTTTCTTGCCTAATTGCTCAGGCCAGAACCTCCACTACTATGTTGAATAAAAGTGGTTTAAGAGTGGACCTCCCTGTCTTGTTCCTAATCTTAGAGGAAAAGGTGTCAGCATTTTATCATTGAGTATAATGTGAGTTGTGGGCTTGCCATGTATGATCTTTATTACATTGAGGCACTTTTCCTCTATAACCAGTTTGTTGAGTTTTTATCATGAAAGAATGTTGAATTTTGTTAAATTTTTTTATCCACCACATCTATTGAGGTAACCATATGATTTTTATCCTTCATTTTATTATTGTGATCTACCATATTGGTTGACTTGTGGATACTAAACCATCCTTGCATCCCTGGAATACATCTTATTTGATCATGTGTATGATCCCTTTATTTTATTATTTAATTTTTATTTATTTAATTTTTTGGTGTATAATCCTCTTAATGTATTATTGAATATGCTTTGCTAATATATCGTTGACAATATTTGCATTTATGTTCATCAGGGACATTGGCTTGTAATTTTTTTGTATTATCTTTGGCTGGCTTTGTTATTATGGTAATACTGGCCTTCATAAAATTAGCTTGAAGATATTTTCTCCTCTTATTTTTTGGAAAACTCCAAAAATGATTGTCATAGTTCTTCTTTAAATGTTTGGTAGAGTTCACCAGCAAAGCCATCTGATCCTTGACTTTTGTTTGTTGAGAGAATTTTGACTACTGATATATTCTCCTTACTAGTGATGGATCTGTTCAAATTTTCCTTTTTTTTTTTTTTTTTTTTTTTTAGATCTGTTCAAATTTTCTATTTCTTCATGATTCAGTCTTGGCAGATTGTATATTTCTATGAATGTATCCCTTTCTACTAGATTTTCTAATTTATTGGCATATAATTGTTCTTAGTGGTCTCATGATTCTTTGTATTTCTGTGAAATCTATTGCCATGACTCCTTCTTCATTTGTGATTTTATTTATTTGAGTCCTCTTATTTGTTCTTATTGAGTCAAACTAAGAATTTGTGTATATTATTTATCTTTAAAAAAAACAGCTCTTAGTTTCATTGATCTTTTCTGTTGTCTTTTTAGTCTCTTTTCCATTTATTTGCTCTGATTTTTTTTAAGATTTTATTTATTTATTTGAGAGAGAGAGAAAGAGAAAAAGTATGAGCAGTGGGGAGAGGCAGAGGGAGAGGGAAAAGAAGGCTTCCCGCTGAGCAGGGAGCCCAATGCGAGACTCGATCCCAGGACCCTGGGATCATGACCTAAGCGGAAGGCAGTCACTTAACTGACTGAGCCACCCAGGTGCCCCTATTTGCTCTGATCTTTAATAGTTCCTTTCTTCTACTAACTTCAGGCTTAATTTGTTCTTAATTTTCTGGTGCCTTGAAGTACAAAATATGGTTGTTTTTGAGATTTTTTTTTCTTAATGTAGGCTTTTATTATTATAAACTTCCATCTTGGAACTGCTTTTGCAGTGTCGCATAAGTTTAAATATTTCAATATTTAATTTTTTATTTGTCTCAAGATATGTGATTTCTTTTTTGACTTGTTTGACCCCTTGGTTGTACAGGGGCATTTTTTTTAAACTCTGCATATTTGTGGATTTTCTTGTTCCCTTCTTGAAATTAATTTCTAGAGTCATACAATTTATAATTTCACTTGATGGGCAAAATGAACCAAATGATCTGAACAAAAAATATGCTCAGGTCAGCAAATTTGTTGAACTCTTAATTATGAAATGCTAACCTTGAAATGAAATCCATAGTAGTTAAGTAAATCTTCTTTTAATAATACAGAGCTCTTTGGACACTCTGAGTTGGGATAATAGTATTTTTTTTTAAAGATTTTATTGATTTATTTGACAGAGAGAGAGAGAGCACAAACAGGGGGGAGCAGCCTGCAGAGGGAGAGGGAGAAGCAAGCTTCCCGCAGAGCAGGAAGCCTGACCCTGGGCTCGATCCCAGGATCCTGGGGTCATGACCTAGATTGAAGGCAGATGCTTAACTAACTGAGCCACTCAGGAACCCCTGGGATCATATTATTAAAAAGGAAAGATAACCACTGTCTGAGTATAATCATATTATCACAGTATGTCTTCTAAGTAATATTTTAATTCTGGGATATTTTCAAAATTATATATTTTAAAGATATAATCTGTTTACTTAAAACTGTGTACATTTAGAGGAATTTCTTTCCAGTCCATGACCAAAATTACCAATAAAACCTTTTGTACTAAATGAAGTAACACTCAAAATTTTGTAAATTGAGTAACTTTCCTAGGTGAAGCCACATTGTTCTCAACTTTAGGTTTATAAACATTTAGGTTTATAAATCTTTACTCTTTTGGTGTACCAATACAAATTTTCTGTAGATATTTCTATCCTTCTTGAGAAGAGATAAATACCAAAGACAGGGAAGCATAAGGATATATGGACCTCTGTGTATATGTGTTTTGTGTCTGTGAGGTAAGTGGTTTTACTTTTTTTTTTTTTAGATTTTATTTATTCATTTATTTTTCTTTGAGAAAGAGCGACAGAGGGAGAGAGAGAGTGCCGGGGAGGAGCAGAAGGAGAGGGGACGGGACAGAATCTCCAGCAGATCCCATGCTGATGCGAGTCTCCATCTCACAACCCTGAGATCATGACCTGGGCTGAAACCAAGAGTTGGACATTCAACCTACTGAGCCACCCAGGTGCCCCTGGTTTTACTTTTTTAAAAAGAAAGTACAGTTCTCTTGGCCTGTTGTCATTATTAGAGATTCCATCTTAGAACTGCTTTTGCTGTGTTCCATAAGTTTAAATATCTAAATATTTAAATTTTTATTTGTCTCAAGATATGTGATTTCTTTTTTGCTCTATAGAGAAAACACACACACATAATACACAATTCCATTAACCAAATGGTGTACACATTTGGGAATCATGTTTGATACAGATACATAACAATAGAAGGGCTGTGTTTTGTTTGCTCATTTTTTTATTGTTTTTAAGGAATATATATATGTATAGTATGTACTATATAAAGATGTAAAGTATTATTCTGTAATACGTTTGATTCTGAAAAAGTTTTTCTTTTGCTTACAGAAATGATTTATGTACTGCAGTAGATAAAAAAATTAGGACAATATTGTCTTTTCCTGAAGTTTTTAAAGTTTGCCTTCTTACTTTTTTTTTTACTTTTTTGAGTTTATTTTCCTGCTTATGAATCAAAACTATTCTCTGAAATATACATCCATGATATCTTATTTATTTATTTTTTTTAAAGATTTTATTTATTTATTTGAGAGAGAGAATGAGAGAGAGAGAGGTCATGAAAGGGGCGAGGGTCAGAGGGAGAAGCAGACTCCCTGCCGAGCAGGGAGCCTGATGTAGGACTCGATCCCGGGACTCCAGGATCATGACCTGAGCCGAAGGCAGTTGCTTAACCAACTGAGCCACCCAGGTGCCCAATGATATCTTATTTAAAATCTTTAGGCGTTTGTTAACTGAGACACTTAGCTCTTATCACAAACTTTACCTCCCCCCAAAAAGGTGTTTAACTGCCAATTGCAAAATTTCAGAGTGGATATTGCTCCTCCACATCACATATGTAAGGGTAATTACTATGTTGAAACATAATGAAACCTTCATTATGCCCACAATCAGATACCAAAAATAAAATCATCTAGCAGGAAATGCAGGTGCTTGCTGTGCATTATAGAAATAAGTTTAAAATTTTACATCTCTTCATCTATTAAAAAAAAATGCATCTTTCCAGTTGTGACCACTATTCAGAGCAAGTCTGAGAGTTATTTATACTAAAAATCTGTCTCTCCCTCTCCCTGTTCCCACCCTTTCATCAGTGGAGATAGGAAATGGGAAGAAAATTCTGTATGGCCACAAAAGTGCTACCAACTATTAAAGCAAAACCTACATTCTTTTTTTTTTTTTTTAAGATTTTCTTTCTTTATTTGTCAGAGAGAGAGAGAGCACAAGCAGGGTGAGCAGCAGGCAGAGGGAGAAGCAGGCTCCCTGCCGAGCAAGGAGCCCGATGTGGGACTCGATCCCAGGACCCTGGGATCATGACCTGAGCCGAAGGCAGATGCTTAACCGACTGAGCCACCCAGGCATCCCCAAAACCTACATTCTTATAAACCAACTTCAGTAGTATTGAACCTGAGATCAAGTGTTTTCCAACTCTGTGATAGATATGAGACTCTTCTTTAAGTCTTATTTATTGTACTGTATTAAAAGCTGAATTTTAAAGTTTGAATATGGTCTCATCTGATCCTCGATCTTTATCTGTCAACTCTCAAAATTTTGGAAGTGTTTTGCTTCAGATTTCTAGAAAAATAGCTGTGTCTGGAAAAATAGAATTTATTACTAATATCAGATAATAATGGTAATTAAGAAATATTCCAAAAATTTCCACCCAAATACTATTTATTTTCTTTAACAATTAAACAAGTGTCACTTTCAAATCATGACTCTGCAGGTATGCCAAAGGTTTGTATTACACTTGGACCTACATATTTTTCACTAAAACAATTAATTAATAAGACACGTTTCAGAAGAAAATGGCTTTTTTACTTTACACAGTATTAGGAATTGCATTTTTCTCTTACAGCTTCTTTGCTGTATGATTTTTTTATGCTTTTGAACTCGTGGACAATACTTTCATTGATCTTGTAACACCAACAACTGTCAGAGATGTCATCCAGCAGAATGAAGAATGTCCTCAGTTTATAGAAGATTGTTGTATTTTTACATTCTTTGATGCCATAGGAGTCTGCCTGGAAGTGGACAACTGCATCATAGGCAATTCAGTTGTGAATCCCTTTTTATTATTCCATTGAATCAATGACTGTCTGATATATATTGTATAAAATACATTTTAGAAACTTTTATATGGGGCCTACAAAATTAAATTCCTCTGCTGTTTTCAGATCCCTGGGGAAAATGGAGACTGTGTGCCCAACAAATCCTGTTTGCTTTCAGAAATGTCGAATGTACATCTGTCTAGCTCTATACACACCTTTGTTTTATTCTGCGTTCCTCACCAGTCACAGCAAACACACACTGATGGGAGCTAGAGCGCATTACTCTTGAAACTGCTAGAAAACTTGGTAAGGGACTTTATTTTGTTTTATACTTTAAGGAAGAGAAAGAATTAAGTTTACTACTATTTAAAGTAAAAATATACCACTCTGGCGTGATTGCACATCTGTTAGCTTTAAGGCAAACAACAAATGTGCTGTTATTCCGGCCTTTAAATTGTTGCTATAAACCTCCAAAAACATTGAGCAAGTTCACTTATCCAAGCTAGTTTAATTATATTGGCTTATTAAATAGGAAATGACAGAGGGGCAAAGTGACATTTTTTTTAATGTTATGATGTCTGATTTATTTTCATCCACACGTGGATACTAGCCAAATTTAGAAAATGCACTTATTAACTAATTACCTGCTACCATATGTTAACGGAATAAAACGGTACTCTGTCATAATTACTCCTGCATATTATGGTTTTAATATTGTTTTTCTAAATGTGTTTATTTTTTTAGCTTAAACAAAACAAAATATATATTCTGAGATTGTGGTAAACACTAAATGAGTTAAAATTCATTTTCCTACATGGAAGGGAACACGCAGAACCATGAAAAAACTTGCTTCAGGGAACCCGATACAAGTCTGGGAGCTAATCTCAGGAACACTCCTCTTAGCCAAGTGGTTCAAGTTGTTCTTTGTCCCACTTAATCCCTGCATAAAATGATGACTATAAGTGCTTTCTCGTACCAGAAAAAGAAAATAGAAGATTGTAAACATGATCAATTTCCACTGCAATTTTTCACCTAAAAACCCCTGAGTTAATCATTATAATAAAGATTTGTGTTTACCTGTTTTGTTTTGTTTGTTTGTTTTTTACTTGTTACTGTGTTTACTCCATAAATTCCCTTGAATCCCCAAAATGTCTCTTCCCTAGAGTCCATGACTATGGAAATAAGATTCTCTTCCCTTCCTCTCACTCTTTCCCCATTTTTTTATAATTTAATTTTTAAAAGTTTTTATTTATTTGAGAGAGAGAGAGAGCGAGATAGAGAGAGCACAGAGGGAGAGTGAGAGAGAGAAGCAGACTCCCCACTGAGCAGAGAGCCCGATGTGGGACTCAGTCCCAGAACCCTGAGATCATGACCTGAGCTGAAGGCAGAGGCTTAACCAACTGAGCCACCCAGGTGCTCCTCTCTCCCCATTTTCTTACTTTTCTTTGTTTGCCTCTTTGTTCTCAAATTAAATATATAGATAGATTTATCACCTACATGATAGAGTGCTATTATCAGATTCGAATCATCAAAGTCTGATGTTCTGGCTTTGAAATATTTGTTGGGGACACACAGTATCCCTATCAGAATTTCATTATTTAAGGGAAATAATAAAATAGAATAGTAATAACTGCTTTATTCATGTACCTGGTACTGCTTTGAGAATTTGAATCAATTTTGTGTGAGATCCAGATTAGCCCATGTGCTTATTGGCCTCTGCCTCTTATAATCCTTCCACTTCCATATATTTTCTCCCTACATCCCTACTGTCTTAATAGTATTTTGTGTCCAAATTTGCAAATCTTTTATGCTTACCAGGCCCTCTCTTCAATAAATTAATTCAAAATCAACATATATCAATATAAGATATATTGATAGAAATCATACCAATATACAAAACTGGATTTGATACTTTCAGATGACAGTCTTCAGTTAAATAAATCCCATTTTTTTAAAGTTTATTTATTCAGCAAATTGAGCAGTTATTTGTCAGTCACTGGGGATAGAGCAATTAACAAAACCCAGCAAAATCTCCTCCTTCATGAAACTTGCACTCTGACAGGAGAGACAAGACAAAAATAAGATAAATAAGTAAAACGTGTATGTATTGGAAAAGCTCCCAAAAGGAAAATAAAGAAGTGAAGCAGGACAGAGTTGAGGATGGGGGATTTTAGATAGATTGGTAAGTAAAGTCTCACTGAGAAAGCAATACTCAAATATAGATCTAATAGAAGTGAGTGAACAGGCTGTGTGGACATTTGGGAAAGAGCGTTCCAGGCAGAGGGAGTAGCAAGTCTGAAGGCCCAAAACATGGATGTGTTTTATGTGTTCCAAAGTCCCTAAGGGGGCCAATGTAGCTGCAATTGAAAGCAAGGAAAAGAGCATGGAAAGAAGGTAAGAGATCACCAGAGGCTAGCCTATGCAGGGTCTTTTAAACAATGTTCAAAGCTTTAGCTTTTGATCTGAGCAAAATGGGAATTCATTTGAATGTTTTAGGGAGATGAGTAACATGATGAGATTTTTATTGAAGTAAGAGTTATAGTACAACATAGCAGTTAGGGAGAATGGATTCTGGTACCAGATAGCCTAGGTCCTTACTTTTGACGTTATTCAACTATGGGGTCGTTGTCAATTTGCTTTGCCTTACTGTGGTTCATCGCTCTCATGGGTAAACTGGGGTGATAGTTGTTATCTACCCCATAGAAGTATCATAAGTATTAAATGATTTAGTATTTATAAAGCACGTGGTAAGGAGTATTAAGTGCACGTTAAAAAAAATAAAGAATCACTATGTTTGCTGTGTTAAAACAAGGTCTGTGAGGATCAGAGAACAAAGCAAAGACACCAGTTAGGAAACTACTGAAATAATCTATTTTAGGTAAGTCATTTTAGCTTGAATTAGGCCAGTAAAGCTATAAGTTGTGGAAAGAAGTGGTCAGTTACTGCAGATATTTTAATGGTAGAGCCAACAGAATTTGCTTAGCTTAGATTGAAGTATGAAAGATGAAAAGCAAAAGTTGAGTGAGTGGAGGGTTCTAGGCTAAGTGATTGGGAATATTAACTGTCATGTATTAAAATGGAGAAGGCAATGAGGAGGAAGGACAGGTTTGGTATTGAGTTGGACAATGTTCTTAGTTTGGACAATAAGTTTATTTGAATTTGTTTGCAAGTTTTGTTTTGTTTTGTTTTGGTAACATTTTAAGTTTGAGATTCCTGCTAGATATTCAGGTAGAGATTTCAGTGATTGGGGACACATATGAGTGTGGAATTCAGGGAAGAGTTTAGAGCAAAAGATATATAGATTTGTGACTTGTTAGCCTGTCTAAAGCTAAGAAAACTGATAAGGTTGCAGAGGTGGTGAAGGGAGAACTAAATTCTGGGGCACTCCAGCATCTAGATGTCAGGGAGACAATGAGGATACATAAAGGAAATGGAGAAGCAGGAGAATGTGGTGGCCTCTAAGCCAAGTGAAGAGAGTAAATCAATAGAAAGATGTAATCAAGTATACACATGTTGCTGACAGGTCCAATGAAACTGGGCCATGGGATTAACAGTAGAGGGGTCCTTGTTGACTTCGACACAACCAATTTCTATATAGATATTGGGGTGAATTCCTAAAAATAGTGAGTTCTATGACAAATGTAAAGAAAGGAGTTAGAAATAACTCATACAGGGAACTCTTGAGGAATATTCATGTAAAGACAAAAAGAAAAGGAATAATTAGCTAAAGGGGGAAGTGATCTAAATAATATTTTATTCACTCAGAAAAGTGTATCATGACTTTATGCTCTCAGCAAACATTCTGTGGAGATTATTTTTTAATTGACAATGATGCAGGGGAAATGGAATAATTTCTAAAGCACAGTACTTCAGTAGGTAAGACTTATGAAATTTGTTTAATTAACTGGAAGGATGGCCAAGTGAATCAAGGCTATCAAATCAATATAGCTATGTATAATTTGCATTTTTAATTATCCCTTAGGCAGAAATATTGTGAAGTTTCTGTACAGCCCATTTTTTGTCTTCTATGGGAACAAATTCTGTCAAACCATATCATACAGGTGAATCTCATGAGCTATTGTTTTGAAATACATGAAACTGTTATCTTTGCTGTATTTGGATAGATCAAGAATGGACATCTGGCATAATATACACTAGTAGAATTCTGTCTCCTATCATTTGGAATAGTAATTGAGGGATTGCAGTGAGCTATTCTCTATATGAAATGTACCTGTCAGGGTAAGTCTGGAAAACAGAAACTATCCAATGTTTTTTGAAAAGAGGGGTTTTAATAGAGCAGATTGGTCTATCAGATATTAGAAGACTGAAAGAGCAAACAACGAAACTCCGAGGTAACCCTGGGTGTTATCAACTGCACCAAGCAGATGCTGTCTGCTGAGCTGACCTAGTTCCTGTGTTGATAACTAGGAAGGAACTGCCACCAGGAAGACAAAAGTGAAGAGATGGTACTATCAAAATCTGGGAGCTGGAAGAACCTTATATCTCTGAGGAAGACACCACATGCCTACTTCTCAGAAGAGTAAGGGCTCATCATCTATCTGTTACTAGCGTCTGGTGATAAGGGTGCTAAAGTTTTCCAGAGATAGATGAGCGATATTGCCCTCCGTTACCAAAGTAAGACTGACAAGGTATGGAAATTAAAAAAATCCCTTCTCCCATCCTCCTGCCTTTCACTCTCACTCCAGATTCTGGACAGAAACCTAGTGCCACCTAGCAAGAAAGTCTGAGGAGCGTAATTTGCAAGCCCCAGCTCTAGCAACACGGAGAAGAGGAAGGAGAGTGGCCTCAGTCCTGAAGGACAATAGTTAAATAACTATACAGTATGTACCCTAAGGAGTTTGGGGATAAGAATCCTTCACACATGATGTGGATAAAGAGAGGAGACATATGCTGTCTTATAGGGAGTGAGAATATTTTTTTCCCCCAAGTAGATACAGAGCAAATGAACATGTATTTCCTATTGATTTAATATTTCCAAGTTCCAGCCACTGAGACCCAGCTGAATTCCCGCTCCTGGATTTTATAAGGCAATTTTATATCCTTAAAATTAAGTCCCTCCCTCCTCTTAAGTTTATCTAGCTAAAGCACTTAGCAAAATGTCTAGCACAAAATATCAAACAATATTTACAGAAAGAGAAATTGGATGCTGTTTTCTCAAACTTGCCATCAACTGTTTTGTTACAATATCCTATGTTCCTGTGCTGCCTCATATGGTAAGTGCTCACTACATAGGGTAGCTGAGCATTTGAAATGTGGCAATTTAGGTACCAAATTTTTATTTTATTTTATTTTTAAGTTTAAAAACTGATACTTGAGTCAGTTGTTAGGACAGTTTTAAGTATCTTTGGACCAAGTTTTTTCTAACATAAATTTTATGAAATCTGAAAATGTCAGATATTTCTGATGAGAAGGTAAGGTTCAAATAGGGATGTATTTAAAAAGAATTGCAAATATCTCATTAAATTTTTTATATTGATTCTGTGTTGAAGCAATACTATTTGGGATATGTTAGGTTAAATAAAGTGTATTACTTAAATTAGTTTCACCTACTTGTCTTTATTTTTAACGTGGCTACTAAGAAATATAAAATGACACATTTGGCTGACATTTCCATTGGACAGTGTGGCTCTAGACCCTTGCTAGACTTAAAGTATGTTCTGTGGACTAATAACATATGCATCATCTAGATGCATATTCCAAGGTCCTTCCCAGACAAACTGAATTTGAATCTGAATTTGCTTTTTAACAGGATCTCCAGGCGATTTGTGTGAATTTTATAGTTTCAGAGGCACTGCTTCAAGCTACTTTCATATTCATTAGTTCCTCTACAGCGAAGATCAAATATAGTGTGTACTGCCTGTTTCAAAACATGGTTTGGTAATGAAAATCGGAGCTTAAAATTCTCATGAAAACAAGAGTTTGGTAAATAGGGAAATGATACCTGTTTAACATTGAACGTACATTGAACATAATACACAGTTGTCCCCAGCCTGTACCTGTAACATTTTGTGGCGCATGGTTGTTACTTTGTTACAAGTACAGCAGAGTAGCACCATGTATCCTAACAGGGCTTAACTCAGCAAGCAGCATGGGGACATCTGCTACATGATGCCATGTCACTCTGATTTTTTTTCCCTTTGTCTCAGTGCAGCCCAGTGATTTGTCTTGGACAAATTTCTTGGAAAGTTCTCCCTGATCTCTGTATATTTCATTTTTTCTTCATAATGAGCATCTTCAACCCTTCCTTACCCCCTCTTCTATCAACTGACTTTCCTTTTATTCCTGAAGTTCAATCATATATTAATCATCGCATTCTTTTATTTATCAGAACTTTACCATATCACTTGAAAATCACTGATATTTTTAGATTTATTTCTGTTCCTTCTCTGATTACACAGACTCTAACCTTATTTTTTTTAAGCCTTGAAATTGTTAGTGTGTGGCTTTATAGAATGCCCTATTTTACAGAATTCTTGTATTGAGTGTGCAGAAATGCCTGTATTCACTATGCTTTTGTAAATTGTGATAACACTGGAAAATCTGAGGAATTCCTCATTTCTTGTGTTTCAACTGTTTGATTAAGGGATCACTTCCGAAGAAGACTGTAAAATATGAGAGATGATTGCTAGAGAAATTGTTTAATCCTGAAATAGATTTTCAACTGTTCTTAATTTATTATTTATAGTATGCTTAATTCTAAAAGGATCCAAGGCTGAGTACAATAAAAGACACAAAAGAAAAGATTCAAAAGGCCCATTAAACAAATGAGTAATAATTAAAGGGATAGATGGAAGGAAAAAGAGGAAATACAGTTGTGCTAGAAAATCTTGACTAAAAAGTTATTATTTCTGAACAATAAGCATATACAGGCTTACTAGCAAAGAGGGCAAAATATCCTAAATAATATGATAAGTAACGTAATATTTTAAGGATCTCATATAAAGAACATGAAAAACCTCCCTGGGTATTTTATGCAAAATCAGCCTCTGACAGTTACAAAAATATATTCTTCTAAAGACTATTTCTTATATTAATTTCCATCAAAAGCTGAGTACTCACTTTATCAGAGTTCTGCGAGGCAGCTCTAAGAGGAATCAATGAAATTTTTGTTGATTAAAAAAGAAATTTAATACCTACAATATGTCATGCATTGAGCTGAGAGCAAGGGATATAGTCACAGAGAAAGCACACAGGGCTCTGGTCCTCATGGAACAGTTCAGGAAAGAAGACACCCATCAAACAAGCACCCAGAACGTGAAGCTTAGAAATTCCAAGATGCTACAAGAGCATATATCAAGACATTTTATCCTAGAATGAAGGTCAGGGAAACTTGCTGGAGGAAATGACATTTTAGCTAAGACTGAAAAATAAGTTAGAATTCTCCAGACTAAGGGAGCAATTTGTGTAAAGACTCTAAAGTGAGAAACAAGTGCAGTGTGCTTGAGGGTGCACAGTGAGGTTGACAAGTGCTGGAAAGGTTAAAGTGGGAAAGGCGCTTTGGGTCTGCCAAGATTTTATTCTTACTCATAAGGGGAAGAGGAGGGAATTAAAGAGCTTGTAAAGCATGAGCGATTCACATTAAAAAAAAAAAAAGATACTCTGCTAGAGTAGAATATAGATAATATGGAAGCTTTACTGGACAGAAGATATCAGTTTTAAGACTGTTGAAATGGTTCAGATCAGGGGCGCCTGGGTGGCTTAGTCTGTTTAGCGTCTGCCTTTGGCTCAGGTCCTGAGATCGAGCCCCACCTGCCAGGCTCTCTGCTCAGTAGGGAGTCTGCTTCTCTCTCTCTCTCTCCCTCTTCTTCTGCTCCTCCTGCCACTCATGCTTTCTCTCTCTCTCTTTCTCAAATAAATAAATAAAATCTTTAAAAAATTAATAAAGACATGGTTCAAATCAGAAATGGCGGTGGTTGGGCTCAGACAGGGATGGTGGAAACAAAGATGAGAAAACAGATAGTTGGAAACAGAAGGGAGAAGGCCTGGGTTTGTGAATAAATGAATCAGGGGGGGTTCTTACTTCAGCAAAAATTTTCAGGATCATTCACACTGAAAGTTTCATTGTGATTGTCTATGTGGGGAACTAGATGGACACGTGAGTTCTCAAAGAGTTTGTAAGTCTTTTTCTTTTTTTTTTCTTCCTTTTTGAGCCACGAATAGTCAATGTTGCCATTAGAAACCTTTTTTTTTTTTAAGGATTTTATTTATTTATTTGAGAGAGAGAGCACATGAGAGGGGGAGGGCCAGAGGGAGAAGCAGGCTCCCCGCTGAGCAGGGAGCCCCATGCAGGACTCCATCCTGGGACTCCAGGATCATGACCTGAGCTGAAGGCAGTCGCTTAACCAACTGAGCCACCCAGGCGCCCGCCATTAGAAACCTTTTTACCTAGAACTATTTTATCTCTACAGGGAAAGATATGGCTGGTACGTAAAAATAAAAATCAGAGGGACATTTTGCATCCTTGGATTAGTGTCTTATGCTAACTGATAAACCACCACATTGACTACCCTTACTTGATGTTACAAAGCTAAGCCAAGTTCCAATGGGAGAGCCTCTTGCCATAACTAAGTAACTAAGTAAGCAGCAAATAGGAAAAATTACTTATTTGCTTTTGATAGTTGAAGAATGACCTGGAAGGCATACAGATTTATCAGAGATAGGATAACATTCCAGACTTCAATATACTCAGTTGTGTTATAGGTAGTGAGTTAATCATCCAACTTTATCACTAAAACTTGATCATAGTCATAATTCTTTAAAAACATTATTGTTTTGTGCTGGAAATCTATCTGTCCTCATTCAATTAGAGATCCTAAAAATCTATTTTCTTTACTTGTGAAGTAATGGACATTAATAAATCATGTGAATCTTTTCAGTTTATAAGAAACTCCTGCTTTCTAAATTACCATTTTTCCCTGAGGAGCAAGACTTCTAATTGAGGCAAGTTCCCAGATGTATTTTATGCTCTTGTAATTATTTTAAAACATATGGCAATAAAAAAGTTATGTGTCTTCAGTGTATTTTTATGTATCTTGTCACCTTACAGGTTCAAGTAGCATTCACTATTTGAAATCATTTATTTCTTTTCTTCCAAATAAAATTATTATTCAATAAGGAGAATAAAGGTTCATAACAAAATACGTACATATATTTTATTTCATTAGCATGTTTAGTTTAATATTTTAAGTATTTTAAAATTTTATTTTAAATTTTAAGTGCTGAATTTATTACTCATTTACCTGAAACTGCCAGATCAATTGTCCAATTTGCAAATGGAAAATTAACAAATTAACTTAATTCAACTCTTAATGCGTAAGTTTTATGAATGTGAATATATTGGTTGGCACATGTTACCTAGAGGAATTTTAATTAGTTCACAAAGGAATTTTCATATCTCTGCAAATTGAGAGATTCATTTTAAGATATGACTTATCAAAAATTCATGAAATTTCCAAAGCGTCATTGTGTTAGGGGACCTAATGCATAACACTTTGAAACTTAAAAAAGGGGTGCCTGGATGGCTCAGTCAGTTAAGCGTCTGCCTTCAGATCAGGTCATGATCCCAGGGTCCTGGGATTGAGTCCTGCATTGGGCTCCCTGCTCTGCAGGGAGCCTGCTTCTCCCTCTGCCTCTGCCTCTCTGTCTCTGTCTCTTGTGAATAAATAAATAAAATCTTAAAAAAAAAAACTTAAAAAAAGAAAAAAGTAATGGTAAAATAAGGTGTTTGCCAGCCAGAATCTCCATGTATACATGAATTCAGCCTAGATACTTCAAAAAAGACTCTAATGAAGGAATTATTTACATATTTATGGGCAAGGTTAAGGTAACAAACAAGGGATACTGAGACATCCAAACTACCCAGAGCAGGAAACTGTTATGGCTCCTTGGGCTTAAGAAATAAGGGAAGGAACTAGTGTTACTAAATCTCTATGAGAATGGAAGCAATCGAGAATTATATTAGACAGGGCTCTCCAGAGAAACAGAACCAATAGGATATATCCATTATATAATCAATTAATATATAATTTATCTAATAATTACTTATCAATAATTATTTATTGATAATTTAATTATTCATTAAATTGTATATCAATCAATGCATTTTAATTAGTTATATGATAGATTTATTTTAAGGCGTTAGTCCATGTGATTGTGGAAGCTTGGTGAGTCCAAGTCTAATGGGTTAGTTTAGCAGGCTAGAGATTTAGAAGAGAGTTACAGATCAAGTCTGAAGTCAGTCTGCTGACAGAATTACCTCTTGCACAAGGGAGGGCCAGCTTGTTATTCTATTCAGGACTTGAACTGATTTGATGAAGTCCACCCACATTATGTAGGGTAATCCACTTAAAGTCCACTGATTCAAATGTAAATGTCATCTAGAAACACCTCACAGAAATACCCAGAATGATGTTTGACCAAATATCTGGGCATCATGGCCCAGCCAAGTTAACACATAAAATTAGCTATTACTTATAGGGACTTCTCCACAGGAGTTAGTCTTGAAGGGGCACAGCAATGGCCAGAACCATAACAGTTCAGTGAAAGAGAAAGGAAAAATAAAAGTGCCTCAGATCTTCGGAGTCAAAAAAACCAAGTGATAGGGCCTAAGCCTGTTACAGAGCTCTTTGCACTGAATTCTACTTAAAACTGCCAACCACAAAAGTACCTAGTAGATAGGTTAATTCAGTACATACAAAAAGCCTATCAAAAAGGTCTTGTTTATTATGGTGGGCAGTGTGAGGTGCAGCCATTTGACTTTAACTTCTATGAGATAACATGGCATGATAGAGAACACCAATTCTCTAGAATTCTCTAGAAACAGTATGGCAGGCACCTGAATTATCATTGAGTTTTTCTCCCATTCTCAACATACATATATTTTAATAAACCATTTAGGATACTTTATATGTCCTACTCACTACATCCATTCAGCATGAGGACATCAACATATCGATCCTGTGTGAAGCTCTATGGGATATCAAGGTGAGCCAGACCCATCAAATCCATATTATTATGATGAGAAAATGAGTTGACATAGTCTGCAGGCAAAGCAATGAAGCTATACAGATTTCTCTGCTAGGCTAAAGTGAACTGTTTCTTTTTGTTCTTACATGTTACAATTGAGAAAGACACATCTGCCTCCTTAAGAGTTGCAAGCAGGTACTAAAGGCTGTGTTGCTTCCCTTCTAGTCCATCTGAAATAGCAGTCAATTTTGGTATCATTACCTCATTCATGTCCTTTTATGCAGGACAAACAACCAGGTAGAAGAGGAATCCAACAGGATTCACCATTTATTCATCTTTCAAGATTTGATAATGGCACTAATCTTTGCAATTTGTCCAGTGATGCAATATGGCTATAGTTCACTATTTGGCACTGTGTGTGTGTGTGTGTTTGTGTGTGTGAGCGCTGAGGGAGGAACAGTTCCATGGAATTCTGCTTAGCATCTGCTATTATAGCGGCTCTCATTCAGTGAGTCAAGAACCCAATGTGCATATTCTGCAAGTTGCTAAGGGTGTCTATTACTCTATTACAGTACACACTCAGGAACTAGGAACACAACTGTAAATTTGGTATGACAGCATTTTGGAATCTCTGAAAAATTTAGGCTAGATTTTCATTTAGCACCTGTCCTCCATAAACCTCCATTCTGACCAGTGGGACATAGTAGCAATATCTAAAAGTCCCTAAATTAAGATCTCACAATTATTTTCTCCACAGTGCATAGTCACTGTGGAAAATGGCCACAGCTTCCTCTGGTAAAGGCTTAAAGAAAGGTCTACAGGATACACTTGTGTCCAAATTATAGGATTCTTCTCCAGCTTACCCAACTTTACCCCCTTAAAGGGACACTAGTCTAAGAACTCATTTAAGTATATAAAATGTACAGAAGTCTAAAAATTCCCACTGTACCAACCCAAATCAGGTTTCTACCCAATGGGATTATATAGATGAGTACCGTAGTAGGCTGTTAATATATGACATTCTTAGAGACCCTATAATCAATTTGTCACCTGTGGGTCCCTGTGGGTCAACACATTGTCATTGCTACACTGTCCTTGTGCTCTACGGGAATAATTGCACCCACCATGTCTCTGACGATTAAGCCATTAAAATCAGCGATTTCTAGGCTATTTCAACAGTGAATACCATGATAAATTGAATATTCAATGTTACTCTAGAACATTGCAGCTTGTAGGATGGGTGAGCAGGTTGCACATATTAAATTTACCCCATTACAATTTCCTTAAGCTTTTTATTCCTCACTCTACATTATTGCAAGGGAATTCTAGCATCTGGATCTTATTGAAAGTAGGTTATGAAGTCTTGGCTTCAAGGAAGTCTTAAAACAAAGTGTTAGATCTCCCTGTTAGAGCTGATGAATTACATTGAAAATCCAGAATGAATGCATTTATTGAATGAATCAATAAATTTGGACCAATCTAACATCACATTGCAACTTTTTGCTTACTACCCTTTGAATTTATTCCTGTTCTTGCTGATACAAAATACTATGGCTTTGCATTACGTTTGGCATACCTTACTATTTCCTCCCAAGAAAGACCTTGCAGTTCTCCTCTGGGCTATTATTTAACACACAGTAGGATCAAAAGCCTGTCCTTCACATCTGAGGGTTCCATGACAAAACTAAACATTGTACTAATGTATGTATGTATGTTGTATGTAATGAATTAACTTATTGCCTATCCATCTAGAATGGTATTAGTTATGTAAAATCCTTGAGAAAATTGAAAAAATAGTCATTGAAAAAATTACATATAAGGTTTAATATCCTTGCTGACCCATGACCATGAAATGCTGGTAATAGAAATTTTAAAAGAGGACAGGGGGCGGGGGCGGAGCAAGATGGCGGAGGAGTAGGAGACCTGGATTTCATCTCCTCTCAGGAATTCAGCTGGATAGGGATCAAACCATTCGGAACACCTACAAACTCAACAGGAGA